>NC_047515.1:41116823-41174323 GCF_902827115.2 Pseudochaenichthys georgianus
ACTACATCCTGATATACACCTGAACTCAGCAGGAGAGGACTCTTTAAAGTAGAGACAGTACATACTGATATACACCTGAACATCAGCAGGAGAGGACTCTTTAAAGTAGAGACACTACATACTGATATACACCTGAACATCAGCAGGAGAGGACTCTTTAAAGTAGAGACACTACATACTGATATACACCTGAACATCAGCAGGAGAGGACTCTTTAAAGTCGAGACACTACATACTGATATACACCTGAACATCAGCTGGAGAGGACTCTTTAAAGTAGAGACACTACATACTGATATACACCTGAACATCAGCAGGAGAGGACTCTTTAAAGTAGAGACACTACATACTGATATCCACCTGAACATCAGCAGAGAGGACTCTTTAAAGTAGAGACACTACATACTGATATACACCTGAACATCAGCAGGAGAGGACTCTTTAAAGTAGAGACACTACATACTGATATACACCTGAACATCAGCAGGAGAGGACTCTTTAAAGTAGATACACTACATACTGATATACATCTGAACATCAGCAGGAGAGGACTCTTTAAAGTAGAGACACTACATCCTGATATACACCTGAACATCAGCAGGAGAGGACTCTTTAAAGTAGAGACACTACATACTGATATACACCTGAACATCAGCAGGAGAGGACTCTTTAAAGTAGAGACACTACATACTGATATACACCTGAACATCAGCTGGAGAGGACTCTTTAAAGTAGAGACACTACATACTGATATACACCTGAACATCAGCAGGAGAGGACTCTTTAAAGTAGAGACACTACATACTGATATCCACCTGAACATCAGCAGGAGAGGACTCTTTCAAGTAGAGACACTACATATTGATATACACTTGAACATCAGTAGGAGAGGACTCTTTAAAGTAGAGACATTACATACTGATATACACCTGAACATCAGCAGGAGAGGACTCTTTAAAGTAGAGACACTACACACTGATATACACCTGAACATCAGCAGGAGAGGACTCTTTAAATAGAGACACTACACACTGATATACACCTGAACATCAGCAGGAGAGGACTCTTTAAAGTAGAGACACTACATACTGATATACACCTGAACATCAGCAGGAGAGGACTCTTTAAAGTAGAGACACTACATACTGATATACACCTGAACATCAGCAGGAGAGGACTATTTAAAGTAGAGACACTACATACTGATATACACCTGAACATCAGCAGGAGAGGACTCTTTAAAGTAGAGACACTACATACTGATATACACCTGAACATCAGCAGGAGAGGACTCTTTAAAGTAGAGACACTACATACTGATATACGCCTGAACATCAGCAGGAGAGGACTCTTTAAAGTAGAGACACTACATACTGATATACACCTGAACATCAGCAGGAGAGGACTCTTTAAAGTAGAGACACTACATACTGATATACACCTGAACATCAGCAGGAGAGGACTCTTTAAAGTAGAGACACTACATACTGATATACGCCCTGAACATCAGCAGGAGAGGACTCTTTAAAGTAGAGACACTACATACTGATATACAGCTGAACATCAGCAGGAGAGGACTCTTTAAAGTAGAGACACTACATACTGATATACGCCCATGTGTGTGATTGTCCAGTGATTTTCTTTTGTTTTGCTGCCCACAGTATGTGTGTATGTTTGTGAGTAAAAGAGAGCATAAAAGCCAAATCGAAGCTAAGCTAAGTAAAAGCTGCTGTTTTGTGCCATTCATCATATTTATCTGGACTAAATCGGTCCACTCTCTCTCCTCTTCCCCTCTCTCCTCCTTTGTTTTTTACTTCCAACTATTTGTCTTACTTTCACGCCAAATAACACCGCAGCCAGACTTTCTGCCTACCCAAATAGTTTGAGAAAAGTTTAAGTGCAGTGGGGCCCATTTCCTCCTACTGGCTAAAGCACTTCCAGGGTGGCTGTCAGAATCTGCCGTGAAGATTTATAGTGCTTATTCCACCCTGACCTTAAGTGTGGGGGGAGAGACGGGAGAGAAAGGGGGATGGATTTCAGAGGAGATAGAGACAAAAGAGGCCGAGGAATAAGTGGGTTCAGAGCTGGTACATTTGACGTAGGGGTGTTCGGCGGTTTGGGTAATCAAGAGGGGGCGTGTGATGGATGAAGTGGTAGGAGGGACGGCACCATGTTTTTCAACCCCCCTCCCCAAAAATCTGTCTTATTTAGTGATGGGAATTACGGCTCTTTGAAGGGAGACGGATCTTATGGCGAGAGCCGTTATAGGTTTATCTGCGAAATAATCACCAGGATAATGATTGAGTGTATTGCCAGAAATCGACTTTCACTCACTGAACAATGCGTAACTTGCTACATCTCTCTCAGCCAGCCAAAGTACTCCTCAAGCAGCAAGCCATCGTCTATGGAACATTTGCATTGTTCCCGTAAAGGCGAGTGCACGATTTATGGCAGGCGGTGAACCAACGATAAAAAGAACGGCTCTCACCACGTACGACTCGGTTTGCTTCGTTCGTACTAAAAATAATAAGTTCAAAAGAATCGGATCGTTCGCCAACGTAACATCACTTGCCTTATTCCACTGCTGGCTGAAGATCTGTGGCGACTTTCACTGCTTGGTTTATTCTGACAGCTATAACCTGTGGGACCGTGTTTTTTTCATCTCCATCCCTCTGAGGATGCTGTATTTCACAATCTCTCTTGCGCTCAAAAAAGGGTTATTGGCCGGGGCGGCGGGTGCTGTAGGGTATGGAAGGCATGGCCTTGCAAAATGTGCTGCATCCTGGTAAAATAAAAATATTATGTTTGTGTCTGTGACATTAGCGCTGCTATGCGAAGCCAGTTCCACAGACCCTGGATATGTTTGAGTTATCTTAACTAAACCTAACAAACGAGATCTCGCCAAGCGGTCCCACGACGCTGGTTAATATCAACTCTGTAAATCAAGCAAGGGTTTCTCTCTCCAGCTGAGAGCGCGTTCACGTGAAAGGGGCGGGGTTAGCTACATTTGACCAATCACAAACAGGGACAAGTGTACTGACAGCGCAGCGTCATACTTCATTAATAAAAAGTAAACTATTATTAGACAAATATGAACTTTAAACATCCATGACTTAAACATATAATCCAGGAAACAAGCCACAGAGTTGCTGCAAGGAGAATACAGAACAACTGGTTACAAAATGAATAAACTACCGAGTGTTTGAAAGCGTACAACAGTTTTATGATATCACTGCCCCGTCTAAGACACGATCTGACTTTCATTACATTTGACTCGAGTGTTTCGTCAACTTAATGTGTTGCTTAAAATAATACTTCTGCATCCAGTCTGTGACACTGTGAGTGATGCACGGCCAGATACGGCTCAGCTGACTCAGATAAGGAAATATATGATGACATTATGATCGATGATCTGATTGATGATGTGCTATCAGTGTGATATGAACGATAAGTGCGACACGTCGGCGTCTTCTCTGCATACGGCAGTTTAAACTGTATTTCCTTTCTCCTGTAATATGACGGAGAGATTTAAACTCCGCACACTGAGCTCTGATTGGTCAGCAGGCGGTGCTTTCACTGAGTTGATCTCTTTTCGATAGACGCCGGAGGCGGGCAGCGTCAGGTAAAAAAAGTTATTTAGCCTTCCCAAACCTGAGCCTCACGCGCCGCCTGTGGTTATTGGCATGACTTTATCAGAAACAGTTTTGCAACAGTAAAAAATCTGATCATCATGTTCGAAAAAATTATGTTTCTTCAAAATAAGTAGAGAAGCTGATCATAACAGATTGATATTGTCACGATCACAGGTGCAGATCAGAACCCAATAGCACGACTCAGATACAACCAGTGTATAGCAATGTTCAGTTTATTCAGGTCAGGGACAGGCAGGGTCAAAACCAGACAGGGAGCAGGCGGGAACTCGAGATCCGTAAACAGGCAGGCAGGGATCAAAAAGCAGGCAGGGATCAAAAACCGGGCAGGACAAAAATCTAGGCTAGAGCACAACACTCACTGGAGAGCTTGGCGGAAACGACAAGACAATCTGGCAAAGGACCAGTGATAGTGAGGTGGGATAAATACTGTGGGGTGATGAGGGAATGAGTAGCAGGTGAGGGGAAGGGCTGGGGAGACCAGGTGAGGGAAGTGAGCTGATTACAAGGGCCTGGAGGAAGGCGGGATCTGACATGACAGGAGAGTTTAGACGAGCCACCAAACAAACAATAATAGAAGTGTAACTTGTGACAGATATAATAATACGATGAGATAAGATGTACTTCATTGATCCCAATTTAAGATGTGTTTGCGGCATAAAATCCAATCCATTTTATTTCTATAGCACATTTAAAAACAACAGAGTTGACCAAAGTGCTGTACAAAACAACTGCATAAAAGCAGACAGGACATGAAACAAATGTAAAACACGAGACGATGAAACCAGATCAGAAGAATAACTCTCCTACGTGACGTAAAAACAATACAAAACACGAGTACATGTAACAGCACAAGTGTCATAAAAGACAAGGCCTTGCACATAAGAGAAATTAAAAGAGTAGACATAAACAATTCTAAAATGTAAACATCTTAAAATAGCTTCAAAAAAGTAGAAAATATATTTGTTGAAATACCAATTTACAGTAAATATCATCAACCAAATTAAAATCCGGTCCGGTGCCTTGCTCAAGGGCACCTCGGCAGGGCAGGAGGTGAGCTGGGACCTCTCCAAGTAGCAGTCCACACTTCGGGTTAGGGTTATTTGTTGAAACGACCAAAAGCCTTTTTAACTGTGTACCATGACTCTTTACAGCATCACATAACTATATCATTGTTAAGTAAGATATATAATAATACATGTATTTATATTACCCCTTTTAAACATGATGTGTAGATCAAAGCGCCACATGGCTTTGAAAACAACACCCAACAGAAATCTAGCATCTAACAAGCATACTCAATACTGTGGGCACTCCCCACAGGAGCACTTTGGGGTGAAGGGTCTCAGGGACACAACGACAGTGGGGTTTGAACCTGTGCCCCCCTGAGTATAGTTTATAAGCATTTATTATAGTTTGATACCCTCGTTTAGTGAGTTTTCGTGACGGTAATTTCATGGAAACATAGCTTTAAATTGTTGTTTTTGTTCTTAATTTGTTCTAAAGGTGTGATTATATATATATTAGGGCTGTCAGTCGATTAAAATATTTAATCGCGATTAATCGCATGATTGTCCGTAGTTAATCGCGATTAATCGCACATTTTTGATCTGTTCTAAATGTACCTTAGAGGAATATTTTTCAAGTTTTTAATACTCTTATCAACATATCAGTGGACAAATATGCTTTATGCTAATGTTTATTATCATTTGAACAATGACAAATATTCTCATGAATATTAAACACAACAACCTGGAACCTCTCTCATACAATAATACAATACAAATGGTGTGTGTGTGTGTGTGCGCGTGTGTGTTGGATCATTGGAGCTATGTGCAACTCGAGGCATATGCTCGAACGGGAGCTGCAGAGGAGCGAAATGTCGCTCCTCTGTTTTCATTGAAACAGCTCCTTATATCCGTTAGCGCAGCTAGCTAGCACCAGATGCTAACAACAACAATGCACGTAAGGTCTCTCTCTCGCTCGGGCCACACACACACACACACACCCTCCCGGTCCTCCCGGTGGCCAGTCGGTGCCTGCCGGTGAGCGTGGAAGTGTGGTCTGCCACAAGCGGGCGGCAGGAGCGGGGCTGTCAGCATCAGTTTGTAGATGGTATTTTAAACTCGATGCGCTCTGAAACTACGGGGCGGCCGAGGACAAAAAATACACATGCGTTAATCGCGTTAAAATAATTAGTGACGTTAATTTTTTTTTGCATTAACGCGTTAAATTGACAGCCCTAAAATATATATATATACTCTCTACATGTTCAACCTTCAATACAACAGCTTCCCCTCTTGACAACCCCCCCTATCCCCCGGGGCATCCTGCTGTGAGGCTTCAATGCCCTCCTGTCTGGCCCAGGTCCAAAGCTAAGTCTGTGATTCTCAGATCAGAGGCTTTTCCGGCCTGATTTGGATTCAAAGCGCTGAACGGGAAGCTCGTGTTGCAGCATGTGAGCACCAAGTCAGGCCAGAGCACGGGAGACGAGATGATGCAATGGAGAGGGTTACGCTGTGAGGACAGGAGCATGTTCAACTATCATTGGATACATCTTGGTCCAATGGAATTATTGCTGGAGCACGTTGTTGAAGTGAACACTAAAGAACAGTTCAAACGAAACTTCAAATAATATCATTTTAGAAATGATAATGGAGCTGTGTTTCCGTGGAGACGATAGACTTATGGTGTGGCAAGTACTGTACTTTGAGGTATTTGTACTTTATTTGAGTATTTCCATTTTATACTACTTTGTACTTCTACTCCACTACAGTTCAGAGGTACATGGTGTACTTTTACTCCTCTCCGTGTATATAATACCTTTAGTTACTTCTCAGATCTGGATGAATGATGTGAAATATAACCAAGTGTTAAATCAGACTTTAGTTCCACCTGGAGTAAATCCACCAGCTGCCCTGCAGTCTACAAAGTACTTCAGACTTGCACCTTCACCAGCTTTGAGAACACTTTCATGATCAATCATTATAAAACATATCATATATATTATTCTGAAATGGACCAATCTGCACAACGACTACTTTTACTGTCTTTCACTATATTTAGATGAGAATACTTTTCTACTTTCACTTGAGGAACATTTTGAATGCAGGACTTTTACTGAAACAGAGTATTCCTACACTCTGGTACTTCTCCTTTTACTGAAGTACAATACCTGAGTACTTCTACTTTTACTCAAGTACAATACCTGAGTACTTCTACTCAAGTACAAGATCTGAGTACTTCTACTTTTACTCAAGTATAATACCTGAGTACTTCTACTTTTACTCAAGTACAAGATCTGAGTACTTCCACTTTTATTCAAGTACAATACCTGAGTACTTCTACTTTGACTCAAGTACAATACCTGAGTACTTCTACTTTTACTCAAGTACAAGATCTGAGTACTTCTACTTTTACTCAAGTACAAGACCTGAGTACTTCTACTTTTACTCAAGTACAAGATCCGAGTACTTCCACTTTTACTCAAGTACAAGATCTGCGTACTTCCACTTTTACTCAAGTACTAGATCCGAGTACTTCTCCCACCTCTGGTAATCATTATTTTATTTATATAATTCCCTATTTTCTTGGAATGTAACGCATCTGAAAGCACACGATAGTTAAATATACAATTCAAGGATTGTTTTAAAGTCTAAACTAAATAATACAACTTACAAGCCCCTACATTTACTACACGTTAAAACCTGTCCATACAGCAGCAGGTGTTTAAACAATGGAAGCTGATCCAGAACTGGTGCTTTCAAGCTCAAGCCACAACACATGTTGCAAGGCCATGCGCAGCCGAAGGTCCTATTGGGGATCAGCTGCCGTGAAGTAAAGTAACCCCCGTCTCTGTGGCGGAATATTCTCAGACCCAACGCTACATACTTTAGGGACCCTCCAACAACTCCTCTCTGGGCCAACATGTTCTCAACATTAAGAAAGATAATATCTGCTATTTTGTAATCGAAGAACTGTATGTGCTGAGTGGTGTAGAGTTATATAATATATAAACCAAAGAATAAAAATGTTAAATAGACTTTCTAAATTGTTATGTTTCTCATAGTACATGCTCACATTCACCGTTCCTTACTTGTATCAGTAGACACAGTTCTTTCTCCACCTGTCTGCACGACAACAAGCACAAATCAATGTTGAATTACAGCATGGATTTTCTTTGTGTGGCACTGTAGAACAAAAAGCTGAGGAACAGTGGGTAAGTTGTTGAACCGTGGGCGGGTTGGATTTACACCAGATGTCAAAACCTTCTGCATTAAGTGTGTGTTCAATACTTTGTTAGTTTTTCATTAGATTTGTTGGCAGTGGGACAAAATGTCCTGCTGCGTTTTTTAAACATTCTCCGTCTACTTGTTCTCTCAGATCTGCTTAGCACTTTTCTTTGTTACCTCCGTGTGTTCCCGGTGTGTGATAGACTTTCTCAAGAAAAACATGCAAAGTAATCGGGACACTTCGGATAGACGATTAGCAGCTGTTCCTTCAGTCAACACCTCTCCTGGCAGAGAAGAATCTGCATACCCTGTGGTTTGTGTACTGCATGCGTACATCAGGGGGAAATCCAGACAACGATAGACTCGGTGTGTTCAGCTGTGGACTGTTTTTATTATTACATATCATTCAGCTTTCGTCCAAAGTCACTTACAAAGCACCACTAAACTATTGGCCATGCCTACGGGAGCACTTTGGGGCTTAGTATCTCGCTCAAAGACACTTTAAAACGTTGACTGCTAGGTTATTTTTTTTTATCATGTTCTGTTGCCTACTAGCTTTTATTTTATTTATTTTTAATTTTTTTTTTTTTTTTTTTTTTTTTTTTATATAAATGGTACGGTGTCCTTGGGTGTCATGAAAGGCGCCTTAAAATAAAATGTATTATTATTATTATTGAGCGACTAACCATTCGATTGCGCCACAGCACTTTGTTATGTAGGTTGTCTCACATGTCACTCATGATAAATCAATGTGAAACCTAAATTGGAAGAGAACAAAAGAGAAACAAAGTATTTACAGATAAAGAAGACTAAACCATGCTACACATTTGAAGACAGTCTGAAACAGACTGGTGTCGCTGAGGCTCTGGAGATAGATGGGGGTCCTTGAGTCTGAAGGCCGGTGGTTTGATCCTGAACTCAACACGTCTGATACTTAACCCCAAAGTGCTCCCAATGGCACGGCCAACGGTGTGTGAAAGTGTGTGTGAGTCTCCCTGAGCAGGTGGTAGCTTGTATGGCAGCCTCGGCCACTGGAGTGTCAACGAGTGAACGCTGTCTTATAATGTAAAAGTGTTTTGTAGTTACCAAAGAAAGGCGGTTTTATAAATGTAGTCCATTTTCAGGCAGATCTGTATCAAAAAGGGGTCAATTTAGACCCAGGCAGAGGTGGAACCTTCATACTTTGTGACTGTACTTAAGTACATTTTTCTGGTATCAGTATTTTACTCCACTACTTATTTTTCTGACGACTTTTTACTTTTCCTTCTTACATGTTGAACACAAATACATGTACTTTCTACTTCTCACATGTTGAACACAAATACCTGTACTTTCTACTTCTTACATGTTGAACACAAATACCTGTACTTTCTACTTCTTACATGTTGAACACAAATACCTGTACTTTCTACTTCTTACATGTTGAACACAAATACCTGTACTTTCTACTTCTTCCATGTTGAACACAAATACCTGTACTTTCTACTTCTCACACTTTGAACACAAATACCTGTACTTTCTACTTCTTACAATTTCACCACAAATACCTGTACTTTCTACTTCTTACATGTTGAACACAAATACCTGTACTTTCTACTTCTCACACTTTGAACACAAATACCTGTACTTTCTACTTCTTACAATTTCAACACAAATACCTGTACTTTCTACTTCTTACATGTTGAACTCAAATACCTGTACTTTCTACTTCTTACATGTTGAACTCAAATACCTGTACTTTCTACTTCTTACATGTTGAACTCAAATACCTGTACTTTCTACTTCTTACATGTTGAACTCAAATACCTGTACTTTCTACTTCTCACATGTTGAACTCAAATACTTGTACTTTCTACTTCTCACATGTTGAACTCAAATACTTGTACTTTCTACTTCTTACATGTTGAACTCAAATACCTGTACTTTCTACTTCTTACATGTTGAACTCAAATACTTGTACTTTCTACTTCTTACATGTTGAACTCAAATACCTGTACTTTCTACTTCTCTCATTTCCCAAACAGCTGGTTCCTTTAGTCTGAATGTGTGTTTGGTGCGTGGTCATTATTCTTTAGAGTCACTGCGTGCCTACTGGTTGGAACACGATCCGTGTATCCATCACTTCCTGGTCTTCTCTAAAGAAGAGGGACCAATGGAAACGTTGTCATGTTGCCGTTGTTCAGCATGGAAACATTCATTAGCTAACAATGACATTATTGTTCTATTAATATAAAGGGAGGTCAGGTACTCTTTAAAGCAGCTGCTAGCTATGGGTACTTTTTACTGAAGTACACTTCAAAGCCTCGTTACTTTGACTTGAGTACAGAAGTTTAGTCAGTACTTCTACTTTTACCAGAGTATTTTTAAACACGAGTATCTGTACTTCTACTTGAGTAAAGGATGTGTGTACTTTTGCCATCTCTGCACCCAGGTCTTTATATAGCATGTTACTGTATGCATGTTAGAGCACTTAACCTCCAGGACACCCCAAATGTGTTCAATTAGACTCACATTCTGTTGCTCTCCATAAACCAACACAACAGGGCGGGAAAGTCAACGCGATCGGTCTCACTAAAATGGCCATGCAGTCTAAAAACCCTATGGATATGTGTGTGTGTGTGTGTGTGTGTGTGTGTGTGTGTGTGTGTGTGTGTGTGTGTGTGTGTGTGTGTGTGTGTGTGTGTGTGTGTGTGTGTGTGTGTGTGTGTGTGTGTGTGTGTGTGTGTGTGTGTGTGTGTGTGTGTGTGTGTGTGTGTGTGTGTGTGTGTGTGTGTGTGTGTGTGTGTGTGTGTGTGTGTGTGTGTGTGTGTATTGGTGTGGCTTATTATGGGTTTGTGGAGAGGTCATGTGGCTGTTGACTCTCAGTCTCTGCCGGGAGCAGCTGGATAATTGCTTCTCTAATTAGTCACTTTAGCCAGCCGGTAATTCATAGTCACCTTCAAGTAATCAACACACACACACACACACACACACACACACACACACACACACACACACACACACACACACACACACACACACACACACACACACACCTCTACTGTTCCTCCACTATGGCTTTCTTTTAATTGTTTCTTCTATTTTTGTAATTATAGGCTTTCAGACACCCACTTTCGGCTGCTTGCAACAATTGACATGATAATGGTTTCCATGTTGACACCAAACTGACGATGATTTGTGGCAATTACGCGTTAGCGAGCTGCACTTTTGATAATGAATGTGGAGGCTAAGTTGTTCTGAGGGCCAGACGAACGTAACTGAATGAAAGCTTTGAAAGCTTTAATGATACTGACATTCATTGAGCTGCTGGACAACAATTTGCAACGTGACGTCTGATTTTAGACAATTTGTAGAACAATGTCAGCCTATGGAGTATGTGTTGATGGTAATTGGGCCAATATTCCTCAATATGAGGCACTTAAGTTTATTGTTGATGTTTTGTTGTCCCTCCTTTCTCCATTTTTAAGATGCCTAATTCAACTCTAGACACTCGTCTCGTAGGACGAAAAACTTTAGGTATTCCTTTGTTTACTGATTAGTTTCTTCTACCCCATGACTACTTTTGTATGTCCTAATCCTTCTAGATATGAAATGTGAATTTTTTTTATTTGAAGAAAACACCAGGAGACTTGTTTGTCATTTCCTTGTTTTCGGTGGTGTTGAGGGAAGTGCTATTTCAAAAGACCAGAACAAAGACATGGATTGAACAAAATCATCTTTAAATCAGTAGGCAAGGCAAGTTTATTTATATAGCACTTTTCAACACAAGGCAATTCAAAGTGCTTTACAAAAAACGAAAGACATTAAGAAAAGCTAATAAAATAAACATTAAAAGAAAAAATACATGGATAAAAGTTACAGTGCAGTTTAAGATATGAACAGTTCAATTAAAAGCAGCGGCAAAAAGAAAAGTCTTCAGCCTGGATTTAAAAGTAGTCAGAGTTGCAGCGGACCTGCAGGTTTCTGGGAGTTTGTTCCAGATACTTGGAGCATAATAACTGAACGCTGCTTCTCCAGGTTTAGTTCTGACTCTGGGGACAGAAAGCTGACCAGTCCCTGAAGACCTGAGAGATCTGGATGGTTCATAATTTAGCAGTAGGTCAGAAATGTATTTTGGGCCTAAACCATTCAGTGCTTTATAAACCAGCAGCAGTATTTTGAAATCTATTCTTTGACACACAGGAAGCCAGTGTAAAGACTTCAGAGCAGGAGTGATGTGATCCACTTTCTTAGTGTTAGTGAGGACTCGAGCAGCGGCGTTCTGAATCAGCTGCAGCTTTCTAATAGATGTTTTAGTGAGACCTGTGAAGACACCATTGCAGTAGTCGAGTCTACTGAAGATAAAAGCATGGACAAGTTTTTCCAAATCCTGCTGTGACATTAGTCTTTTAATCCTAGATATGTTCTTTAGGTGATAGTAGGCTGACTTAGTAACTGTTTTAATGTGACTGTTGAAACTCAGGTCAGAGTCCATGACTACACCTAGATTTCTGGCTTTATCTGTTGTTTTGAACATTGCAGACTGAAGTTCAGCTCTAACTTTTATACGTTCTGCCTTGGCTCCAAAAATCATTACCTCAGTTTTATCTTTGTTTAATTGGAGAAAGTTCTGACACATCCAGTCATTGATTTGTTCACTGCACTTACTCAGTGTTTGATTTGGAGCATAGTCTCCTGGTGAAATTGTTACGTAAATGTGTGTGTCATCTGCATAGCTATGGTAACTTATTTTGTTGTTTTTCATTATCTGAGCCAGTGGTAGCATGTAGACGTTAAAGAGAAGAGGCCCCAAGATGGAGCCTTGAGGAACCCCACATGTCATATTTGTCAACTCAGATGTGTATTTACCGATAGAAACAAAGTTGTTTCTGTCCTTTAAGTAGGATTTAAACCAATTTAGAACTGTTTCCGAAAGTCCCACCCAGTTTTCCAGTCGGTCTAGTAATATGTTGTGGTCAACAGTGTCAAACGCAGCACTGAGATCTAATAATACTAACACTGAAGTTCTGCCACTGTCCGTGTTTAAGTGGATGTCATTAAAGACCTTTACAAGAGCAGTCTCAGTGCTGTGGTTTGGACGAAAGCCTGACTGGAACACATCGAAACAGTCATTTAAATGCAAAAAATTACTCAACTGTTGAAACACAACTTTTTCAATGATTTTACCTAGAAATGGCAGGTTTGATATGGGCCTGTAATTGTTCATTACTGAAGCATCTAGATTATTCTTTTTTAAGTAGAGCTTCAAAATTACTGGACGGAGGGTTTTGTTACGATGTAAGCTGTTACGCCCTGTTTCCTGTGGCTATGCTACGCTAACTAGCCCTAAGTGCTAACAATCATCTCACCTGATTCGAGAAAAACGCAATAAAACAAATGTAGTTTCTTCTTTTTCGGTGGGTTTTTTAAATGGTCACAAATTGACAATTAAAGTTGTGTGTTTCTTTTTTTAAAGCTATTTATCATTGAACAGAATTAAACTTTTATTCAACTTGGAAGTGGGCCGCGCAGGACTAAAACATGACCCGTTGTTTGTTCAGAAAGCATCTCTTATAAGCCAAATCATTGATCATCTCAGAGTGGTTTGAATCTGGATCAAGGCCAGAGCTTTGGTCAAGGACAAAGCAACATGGCGCTGTTCCTCCTATTATTCATATATTTTAGGGAGGAAATGAAACTAGAGCACCTCCAAGAAAAACTCCAACCAGGACATCCTTTCTCCGAGGGGGCGGCTAACACCGCAGCTGTGACAAACCAATTAAGTTGTTTTTTACTTTCCTTCTGCTATACCTTTAAGATTTCCGTTCCAATAGCCTTCACATTAATGGGGTGGTATCATTGAACTGATTTTCCTGATAGTTTCACCAATTAAGAAATCAAACTGATCCAAAAGATAAAAGAAAAAGTCCCTCCACCTCTCCTTTGTCATAAAATAATCTTTCTTTTCTGATTTGTTTCGTCCCCACAGCCAATTTAATCCCCTCAGCTCACACCTCTGCTTTCACTTTGCCTCCACGGTAACTTTCTTATTCCTTCCCTGGCTCCTCCTCCCTCCCTTCCTTAAAGTCACCTTGTTTCCACTGCTCATCAATCTCTGTTGAGGATCCTTCCTCCAGCGAGCCCCAAACCCACCTTAACTCCTTCCACCTTTTTTTCATTCCTCAATCGTTCCCTCTCTCTCCACGTCTCCACTACGAGCTAAGAATAACCTCGTGTTTATGTGAATAGCACAGGTGATGTTTGCTGGTGTTTCAAATACAACAATTACCGGTTCCTTTGGTACACCTACGCAATATGATGACTCATTTAACAAAATGATTAGCTTACATTATTTTAACCTGAATATAGAATCAATATTGGACAAATTAATAGTTTGGCTGCGTGCTGTCATGCTTCCCATCCGGTAGAGTGGTGCGGGAATGAGTCAACATGTTACTGCTTCCTGTTCCCTTGATTAATGATGTTATGAATGTGTTGGTTGGATGGCTGAAATAAGATCTTTGGTTAAAGGTGTCATATTATGCGTTATGGGGTTTCCATTTCCTATAGTGTGTTATATACAGGGGTGCACATAACTTGTTTGCCCTGGTTCTCAAAGGAGCACCTGGAGATGTTGCTTGGTGCTAGGGATGCCAGCGATTATTCGAATATTCGCTACAGTCTCCATAATCGAATATTATGGGTCGGTCGAATAATCGATTATTATTCGCCAGGGCTGCCGAATAATCGATTTTGATCATGGTCAGTTTCTGGCAACCCTACTTGGTGCGCATCCTTAAAATGAAATAAACCATACTTTTTGAGGGGTTCTTGACTTTATGAACGGGGGGGGTGCGCTAGTGAGCACCCTTATGAAGTGTTCGCCGGAGCCTCGCAGCAGGGTTACTGTGCAGAGCGCATAAAGCAGACCCTTCACGTGATAGCGAGGGGTAGAACGAGGGAACCTAAATGGCGCGCAATTATACTTTGGCGGCCGTTAATATACCTGGGCGGCCCGCCCAAGTGAAGTCTGTGTGGGAAACCCTGCTATCTTACCAGTTGTTATGCAACTCGCAAACTTCTCTCTCTCTCTCTTATATTCCGAAACTTAGAAATGGTGGTTGCTAGCAAGTGTCTGAATGAAACTACTAAACTTCATAACGGCAAACATGAAACCCTTATCTTAGAGGTGGTGGAGTGAAGTTATGGGACCGTGATGTACTTAGGCTAACTTTTTACTTCTGGCGATAGCAATTATGCTTCAGAAATCCTTAAAGCAGTGCTAATATGTGCAGATTATCCTCCTGCACACAACGCGTAAGTATCCTTAACATTTGATCGTCCCAGATCGTAATCTTACTTTCTGCAGGATTCAATCAATCCAATGGAAAAGTCACATCGCTTTGTGTCGAGGGAGCCCTTGCGATGCTTACTTCTGCGTTGGCCTAGAAAATAAAGTCATCACGGCATGTCTCTATTCTGATGTAACTAAACACTCAGAATGCACAGCCTTGCTTGAGTCTCCGTGAGGCTACACTTTGGTCTGTCCTTTCCCTCACTGCCTTTCATGTCCGCCCCTTCATTACTCCCTACTCCCCACCCTGCCAACATCCAATCTCAAATCCCCTCCTCCCTCTTCATTCTTCTACCTCTCCTATATCTCGTTCCTGCATCTCTTGTTTGAAGTCAGAAGGTTGGATTGGATCTCCTAATGACTTTCAACTCCAAAGGACTCGAGGCAACAGCTCCCAGAGCCAGGTTCTAATGGAGAGACAGGAAAATAAGAAAAAGAGACAAAATAAACTTCAGACAGAAAAAGACAGTGAGTTGGAGGAGATTAGATACCAATTGTGTTTCCTTCTCGCCATTGAGTGCCCCCGAGAGATGACGGAGGACCTTTGATGTGTGATGTTTCCGTTCTCCACCTCTCTCAGCATCTCTTTCACTTTCTTTTCTTCGGTCCTCTTGTTGTTTCCCGTCCTCCCTCTGCTTTGTTTGTGTAGTTATTTATTTAATTCATTCCTTCAGTTTGTCAATTTGCATCAGGCTGAGACGCGGGAAAGTGGAAGGGCTGGGGAATAGCAAGAGCTGCTCTTCTCAACTTTAACTTTTGAAGTTTTTGAAGTTGAGGCCGAATGGTTCTGCATTGATGTTTGCATGTCTGTTTGTGGGGAGGTGTTCATACAGAACGTGGAATCGCCGCCTTGCTCTTTCCGACACAAACCCCGTCTACACTCTACTTTTTGAGTCGCTTATTGAGCTTGTGCAGAGGTGGGAAGTAGTGGAGTTCAAATACTTCGTTACTGTACTAAAGTACATTTTTCTGATATCAGTACTTTACTCCACTACTTATTTTACGACTTTTTACTTCTTACACTTTGAACACAAATACCTGTACTTTCTACTTCTTACACTTTGAACACAAATACCTGTACTTTCTACTTCTCACATGCTGAACACAAATACCTGTACTTTCTACTTCTTACATGTTGAACTCAAATACCTGTACTTTCTACTTCTTACATGTTGAACACAAATACCTGTACTTTCTACTTCTTACACTTTGAACTCAAATACCTGTACTTTCTACTTCTTACACTTTGAACACAAATACCTGTACTTTCTACTTCTCACATGTTGAACTCAAATACCTGTACTTTCTACTTCTCACATGTTGAACTCAAATACCTGTACTTTCTACTTCTCACATGTTGAACTCAAATACCTGTACTTTCTACTTCTCACATGTTGAACTCAAATACCTGTACTTTCTACTTCTTACATGTTGAACTCAAATACCTGTACTTTCTACTTCTCACATGAGGTAAGATGGAAAGCTGACTTGGTCGTGCTTTTTACAGAACCACGGCTTCCACAGATGACATTTTGTAATGGATTTTTTGTCAAAGCACTTCAGATATTCATTGCTATCGGGATGTGAAGAGCATTCCATGGAATATAGCAAAAAGTGTATCTCGAGCCGGTTTCTCAAACTTACCTACCCCACCTTTAAGTACATTTCGAAGCCCATACTTCTTTACTTTTACTTGAGTAAAGAAGTGTAGTCAGTACTTCTACTTTAACCAGAGTATTTTTTAACACAAGTATCTGTACATCCACTTGAGTAAAGGATGTGTGTACTGTTTCCATCTCTGAGCTTGTGCCATAGTAGATGGTTCTCTGAGATATTTCCAGTCCTGAGGTTTTGTAACGGACACTGATTCCTCCTCACACACACACACACACACACACACACACACACACACACACACACACACACACACACACACACACACACACACACACACACACACACACACACACACACACACACACACACACACACACACCACACACACACACACACACACACACACACACACACACACACACTACAAAGTGTCTCTGTCCAGCTGGTGTTCCCATGCATAGCAGTGCACCTGTCAGCACAAGATGGCAACGTTCCGTGCCGCCTCCATCAACTGCACTCGACTCCTCGGTGGTCTGGAAGTTTCCATCCAGCTCACGGTCATTAAATTGTCCAAACGGCGTTCTTTGCCATCTTTAGATCTTGTTTAAATGCATCAGAAACAACTGATGATGGAAGTGAAGCTACTGAGTTCTTGAAACGGAAATCAAGGTGGCCTTTTTGTGTTATCTCCTTCCCACGAGACCCATATCTGTTGTGCACAAGGTGAATCTTATATCTTGCAACCGAAGTCCTGAGAGATTTTTTTTAATCATAAAGGTAAAAGATAAAGATGTGTACTCTGAAGAAGATGACTTTTCTGCACAACATTTCATCTTGCTAACCCATGAACCGTGTCTGTTGCACGTTATCATTTAATCAAACAAGATACAATCATGCTCTCTTTCCGTGGGATCTGAAATCAACAAAACTGAACTGTGCAGTGCTTACATTGCCCGTTGATACGTTTCAGACAGTATGGATCTCAACCTGACCTTCAATAAACAACTCTTAGCGTAGAAACAAGTCTTACATCCCGGAGCGTTTTCGCTTCCAGTTCCCTCCTTTCCAAGTCAATGTTCCTTTGAACGCGTTGTGGTTAGAAGCCTGAAATAAAATCCTTTAAAGGTGGGGTAGGTAAGTTTGAGAAACCGGCTCGAGATACACTTTTTGTTATATTCCATGGAATGCTCTTAACATCCCGAGAGCAATGAATATCTGAAGTGCTTTGACAATCAAAACATAAAAAAATATCATCTGTGGAAGCCGTGGCGCTGTAAAAAGCTCGACCAATCATCTGAGCCGGCTAAAGTAACTGGATAGCCTACCTGCCTGTCAGCCTTCCATCTGGGCACAAACTTATCTCGTGCCCTCATTGGTCATGTGCGTGTGTGTGTGTGTTGGAGGCGGGGCTCTGTGAGGAAGTCTGAAGGAAGGGGCAGATTTTTTCCGGTTGTGTACTTTCCAATTCTAGTGCACTCGAGCTGGTTTCTCCAAAGTTACCCACCCCACCTTTAATGGATTTTTATGTTTTGTTCTCCAAAATAAAATACATTAGTAAATACCCCACTCCTGAATGTCATCAAAATGGCGGTTGCCAGCGAGTGATCACTGCAAATGGGACTACTGAACGTCTTCACACCGACAAAAGACCACATGTAGCTGAGCGGTTGTGATGCGCTGCCATGCAACCATGATGTAGTAAGCTTGTTACTTCTGGCGATTGCATTTGCGCTTAAAAAAAATCACGAAATGGTGTCAATATGTAGAGATTATCTTGCTGAACAGAACGTGCTGATAATGAACGTGTTTATTTTCTGCAATATTCAAAATCAAATGGGAAAACCTGGAAAAAATCAATCACCAAAGAAGAACTTGACATCGACAAAGCTGATATGCAAATCTCTCCTCGTGTACCCATGTCAGTCTTACCCTATCCAACCTCTTCATCTGCGTCACAACGTAGCACTGACATGTGTGGCTTCGTATTTCCCCTTCCCGAGAGAGATCTCAGACTGAGTTCCCGGCCCGACGGAGTGAGCCTCCTCCTGGGCGCCTCGCCGTCTCCCCTTTGAAGTACACGTGAGGAAGTCACCCACTCGGCTCTCAGATCCCACCTGGGGGGCCGCGCTCTCTTTGAAATACTGAACTGCGAAAAGCGGGGAAGAAGCGTCGGAGCATGGGAGGAGGCCGTCTGCATGTGTGGATGTCAGAGGGATTAGTGTGTGTGCTGCAAAGGTCGTACACTTGGCACATGAGTAATGGCATTTAACCAGATTGAAAAAAACACCATTGAAGAATGCAACAGGCGGGAAAGAGCAGGAGTGTGCTGTTCAACATGTTCCCGACACTTCACACCAGAACTTATATACACAAAGCGGGTGCAGGGCTCCCTTGTGAGCGTGTGTATTCGTGTCCTAACATCCTAACTAGCCCATCAAAGGCAGTCCCAACAGTATCTGCAGCAGCATCAGATCCACAATCAGATTATCCCCACATTGATTCTGAGCACCGACCCGGCACATCGACACGCCGCATATGTGCGGAGCAGCTGTGCGGGGAGATCATCGCCGATAGGCCAGATGTTGTGTCTCGCACCTCAATAGCAGCGACGATGAACCGGGTTGATTAGGAGCCCCATCTGCTGCGCGAGCACAGCGCTAATAAGCCGGCTGCGGAGCGCTCTTCATTAGAGAGGGAGGTGACGCGAGGCTAAGTGTTCAAACGGCTGCAGCGGGTTGTATCAGTGGAGCTGAGAGGAAGAGGTGAGGCCCGACGAGAGCTGCTGAGGTAGAGCCTGAAGCAGGGGGGAGAGACATACTCAGAGAAAGAGAGACGCTCAGAGACAGAGAGACACTCAGACAGACAGACGCTCAGAGACAGACAGACACTCAGAGACAGACAGAGAGACACTCAGAGACAGACAGATACTCAGAGACAGACAGATACTCAGAGACAGACAGACAGACAGACAGACAGACAGACAGACAGATACTCAGAGACAGACAGACAGATACTCAGAGACAGACATACAGATACTCAGAGACAGACAGACAGACAGACAGACAGACAGACAGACAGACAGACAGACAGATACTCAGAGACAGACATACAGATACTCAGAGACAGACAGACAGACAGACAGACAGACAGACAGACAGACAGACAGACAGACAGACAGACAGACAGACAGACAGACAGACAGACACTCAGAGACAGACAGACAGACAGACACTCAGACAGACACTCAGAGACAGACAGAAACTCAGAGACAGACAGAAACTCAGAGACAGACAGACAGACAGACAGACACTTAGAGACAGACAGAAACTCAGAGACAGACAGACACTCAGAGACAGACAGACAGACAGACAGACAGACAGACAGATACTCAGAGACAGACAGACAGATACTCAGAGACAGACAGACAGATACTCAGAGACAGACAGACAGACAGACAGACAGACAGACAGACACTCAGAGACAGACAGACAGACAGACAGAGACAGACAGAAACTCAGAGACAGACAGACAGACAGAGACAGACAGATACTCAGAGACAGACAGTCAGACAGATACTCAGAGACAGACAGAAACTCAGAGACAGACAGACAGACAGACAGACAGACAGACACTCAGAGACAGACAGACAGACAGACACTCAGAGACAGACAGAAACTCAGAGACAGACAGAAACTCAGAGACAGACAGACAGACAGACAGACACTCAGAGACAGACAGAAACTCAGAGACAGACAGACACTCAGAGACAGACAGACAGACAGACAGACAGATACTCAGAGACAGACAGACAGACAGACAGACAGACACTCAGAGACAGACAGACAGACAGAGACAGACAGAAACTCAGAGACAGACAGACAGACAGAGACAGACAGATACTCAGAGACAGACAGTCAGACAGATACTCAGAGACAGACAGAAACTCAGAGACAGACAGACAGACACGAGGAGGCTTGTGCAGACGATTGAAATGCAAAGCGAGGCAGGGTAAATGGTCAAGCACGCTGAAGAGTGGCACAGTCAAGCACTCTTTGGGAACGGGCTCAACAGCTAACGTCGTAATGGATTTGAGCGAGCGTCAAGCACAAGGGAAACAAGTCTGCTTTCGAACTTCACAACAATTAATGTAGAAATACTCCTGTTTTTTCACAAGCAGAGGAATCCTGTGTGTGGTATAAATCGACCTCTCAGCAAGAAACTGTACAAGTATTTCTAAAATCGTATCAGAATTAGAATGTGATTTATTTCCAAGTAGATTAACACATTCAAGGAATGTGCTTTACACACTGCAACAGGAACAACGTCGTAACCAAAATACTGAACTATTATAGCAAGTTTTTAGACGATCATTTAAATCCACACTGAAGACACACGACTTCTCTCTGGCCTTCTGGTAGAGTGGGGTCCCGACTCCCGACTGGTCCATGTGTTGTGATGTATTGTCTTTTATTGTAATGTAGTGTTTTTATGTGTTTAAATTACATGTGCAGCGCTTTGGCTCGACCACAATCGTTTTTAAATGTGCTCTTTAATGAAATGTGAGAAATATACCGAGGAATGTGCAATAATATTACGGAGTATGGTCCATGGGTCACATGATGTCCGTTAGTCCTACACGTCATATGACATGTTTAGCACATATCCCTTTATGCGCGATATCTATATATATATGCCGTTAATAACCCTGCAACATATACCTGGCTGCTAAATCCTCAGAACTGTTACAGGATGTGTATTTCTTATTTCAACAAGCTGTATGTGGCTCTTTTCTGCTGTAACGAATGTAAGGGTCCGCTCCGTGGCGCTGATAAAGGTGTTCTGATTCTGATCACCCTCTCACCGTCTCCAACAGATCTGTGACAAGGAGTGGCATTACTACGTCATCAACGTGGAGTTCCCGGTGGTCACGCTCTACGTGGACGGAGTGACCTACGACCCCTACCTGGTGACCGACGACTGGCCCATCCACCCCTCTCAGATCGACATGCAGCTCACGGTGGGCGCCTGCTGGCAAGGTGAGGACGATGGTGACGATACATGACACTTCTAGAAACTCAAGGAAGCTTTGACGGAGAATAAAACTAAAAACGGAGACGAATACATCGAGACAAGCGAACACAGAAAAGAGGGGGGTGGGGTGATTGTGTGGGGTTGAATGCAGCGTTTAACGGGTGGGTTGTGAGTGATGTTTTGAATGCGGTGAGGGAGGAGAAGTCTCTGATGGGTCGGGTAGTGATGGGTCAGGATGCAAGGCTTGTGTTGTCATGTGTACCCAGCTACGGTGCAGATAGGTTGTTGATTTGATAGCCCTAATGCGACTGCTCAGCGACGCTTAGCCTCAGATACAGAGTCAAGATGCGTTTTGTGCTGGAGCAGGTCATCTCGTATCTCCTCTTCCTCCTCCTCCTCTTCCTCCATCCTTTCATTGAACACTGCGAGCCTTTAGATGGATTAAAAAAGCCTTGAAAAGAAAACCGAGCTCAGAGACGATGTCTGCTTCTCAAGTTGTGGGCTAAGCCTCGAGAAAGAGATGTTAAGGCAACACTGAACTATTAACATAAGCCAATAGCCACAAAAGATTGCCTTTATTCAACGTGAAGAGATGGAAGTGTCAGGTGTGTTGATTGCACACATGTTGTCTGACTGGTTCCTGAAGCTTCAGTGATGAAAGGAAATTCAACTAGTGGGTTTATTTCTTCTTCCTGCTGCACTGCTAAATATCATATATTATAATGTTCAGGACATTGTGATGGTGTGCAAATACTGTAGATGACAAGGTACATCAAAAAGACTCAAAAAATCCCGGCCGCAGACGCCCGGTATGTTTTATTTTCATTTCATTGCACAATGTGATTTCACGGTTGGCAACATTGAACTCGTCAGTCAGCATCGTCTAATGGGAATGATTTATTTCCTGAGCAAAGCAAATAAGTATAATTTAGAATCATCACATTCCAGATATTATCCAAAGAAAGCATTGGGCAAGATGTAATGGCTTCACTTAAATCTGTAATTAAACCAGCGACAAACTGCCATTAGGGGAGGCTGTCCGTGAATATGATTTTATTATCAGGGCAGTTTAAGGGATTAAAGAGAATCAAGAAAATACAACAACTTTTTGGACAAAGATATCATATTTACATATTAAAGAGTCCTCTCCTGCTGATGTTCAGGTGTATATCAGTATGTAGTGTCTCTACTTTAAAGAGTCCTCTCCTGCTGATGTTCAGGTGGATATCGGTATGTAGTGTCTCTACTTTAAAGAGTCCTCTCCTGCTGATGTTGTTCAGGTGTATATCAGTATGTAGTGTCTCTACTTTAAAGAGTCCTCTCCTGCTGATGTTCAGGTGTATATCAGTATGTAGTGTCTCTACTTTAAAGAGTCCTCTCCCTGCTGATGTTCAGGTGTATATCAGTATGTAGTGTCTCTACTTTAAAGAGTCCTCTCCTGCTGATGTTCAAGTGTATATCAGTATGTAGTGTCTCTACTTTAAAGAGTCCTCTCCTGCTGATGTTCAGGTGTATATCAGTATGTAGTGTCTCTACTTTAAAGAGTCCTCTCCTGCTGATGTTCAGGTGTATATCAGTATGTAGTGTCTCTACTTTAAAGAGTCCTCTCCTGCTGATGTTCAGGTGTATATCAGTATGTAGCATCTCTACTTTAAAGAGTCCTCTCCTGCTGATGTTCAGGTGTATATCAGTATGTACCATCTCTACTTTAAAGAGTCCTCTCCAGCTGATGTTCAGGTGTATATCAGTGTGTAGTGTCTCTGCTTTAAAGAGTCCTCTCCAGCTGATGTTCAGGTGTATATCAGTATGTAGTGTCTCTACTTTAAAGAGTCCTCTCCTGCTGATGTTCAGGTGTATATCAGTATGTAGTGTCTCTACTTTAAAGAGTCCTCTCCTGCTGATGTTCAGGTGTATATCAGTATGTAGTGTCTCTACTTTAAAGAGTCATCTCCTGCTGATGTTCTGGTGTATATCAGTATGTAGTGTCTCTACTTTAAAGAGTCCTCTCCTGCTGATGTTCAGGTGTATATCAGAATGTAGTGTCTCTACTTTAAAGAGTTCTCCTGCTGATGTTCAGGTGTATATCAGTATGTAGTGTCTCTACTTTAAAGAGTCCTCTCCTGCTGATGTTCAGGTGTATATCAGAATGTAGTGTCTCTACTTTAAAGAGTCCTCTCCTGCTGATGTCCAGGTGTATATCAGTATGTAGTGTCTCTACTTTAAAGAGTCCTCTCCTGCTGATGTGCAGGTGTATATCAGTATGTAGCGTCTCTACTTTAAAGAGTCCTCTCCTGCTGATGTTCAGGTGTATATCAGTATGTAGTGTCTCTACTTTAAAGAGTCCTCTCCTGCTGATGTTCAGGTGTATATCAGTATGTAGTGTCTCTACTTTAAAGAGTCCTCTCCTGCTGATGTTCAGGTGTATATCAGTATGTAGTGTCTCTACTTTAAAGAGTCCTCTCCTGCTGATGTTTAGGTGTATATCAGTATGTAGTGTCTCTACTTTAAAGAGTCCTCTCCTGCTGATGTTCAGGTGTATATCAGTATGTAGTGTCTCTACTTTAAAGAGTCCTCTCCTGCTGATGTGTCTCTACTTGAAAGAGTCCTCTCCTGCTGATGTTCAGGTGTATATCAGTATGTAGTGTCTCTACTTTAAAGAGTCCTCTCCAGCTGATGTTCATGTGTATATCAGTATGTAGTGTCTCTACTTTAAAGAGTCCTCTCTTGCTGATGTTCAGGTGTATATCAGTATGTAGTGTCTCTACTTTAAAGAGTCCTCTCTTGCTGATGTTCAGGTGTATATCAGAATGTAGTGTCTCTACTTTAAAGAGTCCTCTCTTGCTGATGTTCAGGTGTATATCAGAATGTAGTGTCTCTACTTTAAAGAGTCCTCTCCTGCTGATGTGTCTCTACTTTAAAGAGTCCTCTCTTGCTGATGTTCAGGTGTATATCAGAATGTAGTGTCTCTACTTTAAAGAGTCCTCTCCTGCTGATGTTCAGGTGTATATCAGTATGTAGTGTCTCTACTTTAAATAGTCCTCTCCTGCTGATGTTCAGGTGTATATCAGAATGTAGTGTCTCTACTTTAAAGAGTCCTCTCCTGCTGATGTTTAGGTGTATATCAGTATGTAGTGTCTCTACTTTAAAGAGTCCTCTCCTGCTGATGTTCAGGTGTATATCAGAATGTAGTGTCTCTACTTTAAAGAGTTCTCCTGCTGATGTTCAGGTGTATATCAGTATGTAGTGTCTCTACTTTAAAGAGTCCTCTCCTGCTGATGTTCAGGTGTATATCAGAATGTAGTGTCTCTACTTTAAAGAGTCCTCTCCTGCTGATGTCCAGGTGTATATCAGTATGTAGTGTCTCTACTTTAAAGAGTCCTCTCCTGCTGATGTGCAGGTGTATATCAGTATGTAGCGTCTCTACTTTAAAGAGTCCTCTCCTGCTGATGTTCAGGTGTATATCAGTATGTAGTGTCTCTACTTTAAAGAGTCCTCTCCTGCTGATGTTCAGGTGTATATCAGTATGTAGTGTCTCTACTTTAAAGAGTCCTCTCCTGCTGATTATTCAGGTGTATATCAGTATGTAGTGTCTCTACTTTAAAAGAGTCCTCTCCTGCTGATGTTTAGTGTATATCAGTATGTAGTGTCTCTACTTTAAAGAGTCCTCTCCTGCTGATGTTCAGGTGTATATCAGTATGTAGTGTCTCTACTTTAAAGAGTCCTCTCCTGCTGATGTGTCTCTACTTGAAAGAGTCCTCTCCTGCTGATGTTCAGGTGTATATCAGTATGTAGTGTCTCTACTTTAAAGAGTCCTCTCCAGCTGATGTTCATGTGTATATCAGTATGTAGTGTCTCTACTTTAAAGAGTCCTCTCCTGCTGATGTTCAGGTGTATATCAGTATGTAGTGTCTCTACTTTAAAGAGTCCTCTCTTGCTGATGTTCAGGTGTATATCAGAATGTAGTGTCTCTACTTTAAAGAGTCCTCTCTTGCTGATGTTCAGGTGTATATCAGAATGTAGTGTCTCTACTTTAAAGAGTCCTCTCCTGCTGATGTGTCTCTACTTTAAAGAGTCCTCTCTTGCTGATGTTCAGGTGTATATCAGAATGTAGTGGTCTCTACTTTAAAGAGTCCTCTCCTGCTGATGTTCAGGTGTATATCAGTATGTAGTGTCTCTACTTTAAATAGTCCCTCTCCTGCTGATGTTCAGGTGTATATCAGAATGTAGTGTCTCTACTTTAAAGAGTCCTCTCCTGCTGATGTTTAGGTGTATATCAGTATGTAGTGTCTCTACTTAAAGAGTCCCTCTCCTGCTGATGTTCAGGTGTATATCAGTATGTAGTGTCTCTACTTTAAAGAGTCCCTCCTGCTGATGTGCAAGTGTATATCAGTATGTAGTGTCTCTACTTTAAAGAGTCCTCTCCGTCTGATGTTCAGGTGTATATCAGAATGTAGTGTCTCTACTTTAAAGAGTCCTCTCCAGCTGATTTTCAGGTGTACATCAGTATGTAGTGTCTCTACTTTAAAGAGTCCCTCTCCGGCTGATGTTCAGGTGTATATCAGTATGTAGTGTCTCTACTTTAAAGAGTCCTCTCCTGCTGATGTTCAGGTGTATATCAGTATGTAGTTTCTCTACTTTAAAGAGTCCTCTCCTGCTGATGTTCAGGTGTATATCAGTATGTAGTGTCTCTACATGTCTTCATGCTTTAATGTTCAAAATGCTCTTCATTCTTCTCATGCTGCCTGTGCTGCAGCACCTGTTTTCACCCTCTGTCTGAGTCCAGTCTGCTCTGATTGGTTAGCTTGCCGGCTCTGTTGTGATTGGTCAACGGCTAGAGATGTCCCGCCGCTTAGCCTATCACGTACAATGTGTTGGAGCGCTAGCCAATAGGAGAGCGAGTATTACATACTGATGTCACTATGTTCTGGAAGTAAACAAAGGAGTCCAATGGAGGCATTTCAGACAGGGGGGGGGGGGGGGGCATTTTATCCTTTGCAGACCATTGACATGCACACAAACCTTTATAACCCACTACAGGATGAGGGAAATCCCAAATATAGCCTCTTTAACTTTTGCCGTGCAAATATTTGGACACAGAAATGGCCAAGACACTGATATACTCAACAATGCATGATAACACTCCACATGCATGGAGAGCGGCAGAACAGACACGCAGGGGGCATGGACAGTTCATATCTGCCCCACTTCTGCTTTGCTCGTCTCGTTGAGATGCACACGATACGCTTGTTCGCGCCTTCCCGTAACGACCCCGCAGTGAACTGTCCAGCTGTGAAGAGTGCGCTTTCACATTCCTTCTCTCATTTTCTCTAACTGAAGGGTTGCACCGGCCATCCCTCCTGCTTCACCTCTGAGAGCAAGTGCTGGCTGTGCCGTCTCCACAGCCTATATTTACCCTGTGACCCAGCGCGCGGTGTCCATGCTCAGAAGTGTGTACCGCCGAGGAAGACACACTACTGCCTCTCCTTTCTCCTGCACTGTGTACTCACACACTGCCGCTCTGCCTCTCTGGCGTCCCTCAGCACATTCACCCAGCAGTAACCAGGACACTGCACTTGGCTCTACATCGGCCCATGTCCTGGTTTCCTGTCTGGGTGTTCCTCGTCTGATCTCCTGTGTTCTCCAAGTCTTCCCGGTTTCTTACACCTTTTTGTTTTGCTACTTTCCTTTAGTTTTACCTCGCCAGCTTTGATTCAGTGAAGCTCGCTTTTCGCATGTACTTTTACCTACTACCTACTTCTTCTTTCATTCTTCCTTTTTTTCCCTTCCCCCGTGACAGGAATTTAGTGAAAGACGGCAATCTAAGTCCTCTCTTTAGAGATTGTCCATCACATCATAGTGGTTGATGCCTCGATGCACCGAGAGCCTGTCAGAAGTGCAACCCGTTACTCAATATTTTCAAGAATAATCAGAGTTAGGGACGGGTGGCGCAGTGGTCTGTGCATCTGATCATCAGATCAAGGGGGGTGCTGGGGAACTCCTGTTCGAAACCCGCTCCTGCCGCCACTGCGTCAGGCCGTTGTGTCCTTGGGCAAGACACTTCACCTGAACTTGCTCCTGTGGGTATTGTCCACAGTGACCATTAAGTGTATACAAAAAAAATATGTGTAATGGTAAATGGACTGTACTTATATAGCGCTTTATCCGGTCTTTAAGACCCCTCAAAGCGCTTTACATACTACATGTCGTTCACCCATTCACACAGAGCAGTGTATATTACTCTAGGAACTAACACGCACACACATTCACACACCGTTGGCCATCGGGAGCAACTCAGGGTTAAGTATCTTGCCCAAGGATACATCGACATGTTGACTGCACGGGCTGGGATCAAACCCACAACCTTCTGGTAGAAAGACGACCGCACTCCCTCGCAGCCACGGTCGCCCGCTATAATAAATGTAAGGAATTATTATTATTAGAGTGGGTTTATGTTTCCTGTCCTTCAAGGAAAACTCACAGATTGATTTGCATGTTTGTCAATCATCTCAATCCCCCAAAGTAACAGCGTAACAGAAATCTGGAATGGCTTTCACACATAATATCCAGCTTTATGGACTAATTACATTTTTGTTTGTTATGTTTGTATATTTGAACTAAGCAAAACAACAAAATACACATACAAAAGACAATACAAATGATAAGAGACATTTAGTGGGGATTGTTCATACTCCGCTGAACGTGCTCACTCTTGGTTTTGCTTAGCATTCTTCCAGATCCAGTTAAGCAGCAAGCATGCAGGAAGTACTGAAGATTACACACGTGCAAAGATAAGACCATAAATATCAACATATATAGTGTATAATAAAAATGATACAGGCACCTAGGCACTGCCGCAGGTATCTCTTTTACACTTCGGTAACGATCCCACTTCCCGTTCGCCCACGCCTCGTCCGTCTCATCAGACGCAAATAAAGCGGAGGAAAAGGCAGATGGAGATCTGTGAGCGGCCGCGCTGCGCAGAGCGCTGACTCCACGTAACAACCCGCCTCTAAAGTGGAATGATCAGCGGTTTCATCACCCATATCATTCTCGCTCTGCAGCCCCTCGCTAATCCCCTCTCCTCTGACTGTCTGTCTGGGTCCATTAACGGCTTCTCTGGCCACGGACGAAATTGATAACATCTGTCGGGGTGGGATAGGTGGACATCGAGAGAGAGGGCAGGGGGAAAAGGGAGGGGGATAGTAAGTGAGATGAGGAGGGAGGGCAGGTGAAGCATAGGAAAGAGGAAAGACGGTGGCTTCTCTACTTGAATCCAAATGTGTTCTTGTGGCTTTATGAGATGGACGCTGCTCCCTGGTTCCCGGCAGGGTGTCAGCGAGCGCTGAGGCAGGAGATTCCTCTAAGCATGCTAAGCAGCTGGGGTTATTATACTGAACTAAAACAAAGGTTGGGTAACTAACAAGTGAAGGGCTCACTTCTGACAAGTAATACAGTATCGCTGCCAGGAATATGCGTACAGTATATACACAGAAGGAAGCACAAAAACACCTGTTCGCCTGAACAAGTATCCATCGTGAGCATCGCTAGGATAAAGGCAGCAGGTTTAATGGTCTACAGTCCTAATACCTTTTGAAGAACAGACCCCTGATTTCAAACGGAGAAAGACAAAAGCAGGCTTCTTGTTTCTCGCTGTCGATAACAACCGTCAGATTTGACAAGCTTTAGCTAACTTTCTAATAAGCCAACATTAGTTCAATGAGAAAGTTAGAATGTTGATGTGTCTAGCTGACTTTGAAATGTTTCCAGCTCACTCATTTGAACAACAATCCTTTAAAACCAGCCCTAAATAAGCACCGGATGGCTCCTAACCCTAACCCTAACCCTATCTACATGATGTTGTGCTAAAAGACTGAGGCTAATAATGCCAACACATTAGCATCCTCACTAGTTTATTAGTAGATGACACAACAGAAGCAGCACTAATATACTTTACGACACATAGAATGTTTAGTTTAGTCAATTTATTGAACATGTCAGAAACAACAACAACAAAATATAACAATAATATATATATTCTCTTTTTTTTTTTTTTCACTCAGATTAATAATTATAACAAAGTACCACAAAAAAAAAATAATAACAAAAAAAAAAAAAAAATAAAAATAATAATGTTCAGATAGTCTCTGTTCATGTTCAACAGGGGCAAGAAGAAGCTTAAAAAAACTGTTCTGGTCCTCCCCCCTCTAACATATATTTTTCTTATAAAACATTAGGTCATCGTCATCAGCGACATGTTTGTCTTGTTAATCTTTTCTTTTTTTTTTTTTTACAAAACAATCAGAAAGAAATTACTTTTTACAATTACAAGAACGGAGGAGGAGGCGTGTGGCGCAGTGGGTTGTGCATATATGTTCGGATTAGGGGATCACAGGTTCAAACCCCTGAGACACTTCACCCCAAAGTGCCCACAGTATTGAGTGTGTAAGTCGCTTTGGATAAAAGCGTCTAACAAGCAACATGTAATGTAACGTTTAACAGTCATTTGTAACCCTGTATCTATTGTGTAAATCATGATATGCTAACACTTTGGCCTTGATAGTAGTCTAAAGCTCAAGCCTTGTTGCCGGTAGTATAGTCAGCCAGACGTGTTGATGCTTGCAGCTTATAATAGAGTAGATACCAACACAGTTTAGGCTTGCTACAACACTCACTGTTTAGCATGCAACCGTCCACAGCGTGACAGATTAGGGCGAGCGGTATAATATTTACCAAACTTCAACGTCATTTTGGGGGCACGTGCAAAAGTGGAAATCGTACAGCACAAGCATCTGAGGTGTTCAACCTATACTTATGAAATATTTAACACAAGTAAAGAAAGTGTGAGCCGAAAGACACAGGTACGGAAATGTTAAGCTGTGAGAGTTGCTTCGTCCATATTTCCATCTGCCCACTGTCTAGTCGATTGAGAAACCGCTGGGTTGGTTAGATCACAGAACCAGTAGGAATAATGGAGCTCTGTCCAACGGGCCATGGTGTAAAATGAACCCACGGTTCAGCAATCCGATGACACCAGTAAGTCAGGGCATAACAAAGTGATTCCAGCAGTGGTCAGCTTTGTCTCTGAAGGCTCTGACGGAGACTTTCAGACCCCGGGTTCGTCACTTAGAGCAGCGGTACACGAGTCTGAATCACCCCCCGGGAATTAGGGTTACCTGGGTCAATCTGGGAGAGTCTGGTGAAGTGTAACCAACTCCAGTTACTGTCGAGTATTTCTTCTGTTCTGTTTCAAAGACTCTGTTTCGTGGTCTAAAAGTACATCTCCCAGCAGCTGCGTGCACCTGGGAGGCAACACTATGCAACATCGTGGAGTTACATTTTCGAAATGGGGGTCATTCTCAGGCCAGGTGGAAAGACGAAGAAAGTTAGATCTAGGATTGTGTGTGATTCTTCGGGAGCTGTAAGTTTCGAGGTTAGTTTGGGGCCACATGATTTGGACCACTTCCTTAATTAACTGTATCTTCTGATGAACTGGAATTGCAATATACAGATGCCTGAAAACAGATGTTGTACAAGTCCCCTGCAAGTGGAAGTATCTCCTCTTAATCCATAGTAAACCTCATGCACGGGATAACAAATACCGTCATTGAACATTAAAACAACTGGAACTGTGGCTTTGAGATGATGACTACTGGACAAACATTCCCAATGGAGAAGTTAAGAAGAGATTATAAAAATGCACTGTTTTATGGTTGTTTCCAATAACCACAGCATGGGAGCAGAAGTGTGCTAAAAGGCTAGATGGATACATGTATACATAGACAGAAAGATGTTTTCTTGGTATACACTCAAACTATCTTTACTAACTCCATTCTCAGATCAACAGGCGCATTCACACCAAGTACTTTTCCCACAAAGGTTCATGAGAACTTAGTTCATCAGAACTCTTTAGTTCTGATGAACTAAGTACAGATTGCGTTCACACCGGAATAAGTCCCTGGGGGAGGATTAGGCAAATGAAGCCGCTGACGCAGGCCGCAAACCACTTCACGGCGTATACTGCCGCCCAAAGTCCCCGGCCGGAAGTCCCCGGAGTTGGGGAAGGCTTCAGTAGAAGCTGCTGGGACTCCCAGCAGCTTCTACTGAAGCCTTCCGAGTAAATCGCCAGAACGCCGACACGTCCTCATCTCCACCGCTCCCATGTTTTATTTTGTGTTGCCATAAGTTAGTCTGTCTGCGTTTCTGCGCTGGGCTAATGCTAATAATGCTAATGCTAATTATGCTAATGCGTGGATAATGCTAATGCGTGGATAATAAAATGGCGGCTTCACAAAACCTTTTGGGAGTTTTACGGGGCGTGGTTTGCAATCCTCCCAGCCAATCAGACATATAGCTCTTTTCTCTTTTTGGTGTGAACGCGACAAAAGAGTTCTCATGAACCTTTGTGGGAAAAGTACTGCGGTGTGAATGCGCCTATTGTTATCATCACTTGAAGCTGCGGTTCTGCACTTTGGATGTGTTGGTGGATTACAGGGTGAGAAAAGCAAGAGAGAAGAGAGAGAAGAGTTAGAGGAAATACGTTTTGATATCCAGAGCTAGCAACCTTTTTAGATAATGAGGGTTTTTAGAGACTTTCCAGCGGGTTCTGGCCTTTATGGAGTTCAGAGAACATACTTCAAATGTTTTGACTGTTCTCGTACATTTATATCCCGGATGGGCTGGCTCAGTAGCACTTGCACTTTTTACAGCAGCACCCTGCAGAAAAGGAGAGACAACACATGCATCTTAACGCCAATTACAGCTAATGCAGTCATCAGGACCCATAATTACCGATTGGATAAGGTCACTGCTAGTTATTTAATCGTGTGGTGCGTACAATACGTTTAAATGCAACTTAACAGAGGCAAACAAGACTCTGTGGTGATTACTGTCTACATACGTTTTTTGTAACCCATTTGAATGATTTCAAAGATTGGATTAGTTCCAATTACTTACAGAACCTTTTGTTCTTGTGCACGCATTTAAAAACTAAGTGACATTGGGTGCAAGAATACCAACGCAAATACAACTTGATGGTATCCCAAAGTGGCTTTTTACGACCTATTTTCCTGTGTGTGTGTGTGTGTGTGTGTGTGTGTGTGTGTGTGTGTGTGTGTGTGTGTGTGTGTGTGTGTGTGTGTGTGTGTGTGTGTGTGTGTGTGTGTGTGTGTGTGTGTGTGTGTGTGTGTGTGTGTGGTGTGGTGTGTGTGTGTGTGTGTGTGTGGTGTGTTGTGTGTGTGTGTGTGTGTGTGTGTGTGTGTGTGTGTGTGTGTGTGGTGTGTGTGTGTGTGTGTGTGTGTGTGTGTGTGTGTTGTGTGTGTGTGGTGTGTGTGTGTGTGTGTGTGTGTGTGTGTGTGTGTGTGTGGCCGGCCTAGCATTACTATACTTGTGGGGACCTAAATCTGTTAACAGTCACATGTGGGGACTGGCCTCCCTTATGGGGACAAATTGGAGGTCCCCGTGAGGGGAATCATTAATTTTAGGGTGAAGACTTGGTTAGGATTAGGATTAGGGTTAGGGTTATATATCCTTTATTTAACCAGGTAAAAAACTCATTGAGATTAAAATCTCTTTTCCAAGAGTGACCTGGCCAAGAAGGGCAGCATGTACAAAGTTACAACATATAAAACACAGACATGAAAGGCAGACAAATACAGCTGTAAAACACAAATAAAATGGCACATTAGCCAGTCAATATGCGAAGTAAAACAAACTATTAAAATCATTCAAAAACTGGCAACATTTAAAACGATTTCAGGATATACGAGCACTCACATCGACCAATGGTGTCGTGTTCTCTGTCCTTTAGGATGGACCTGAATTCCCCCAAAGTGACTAAATCTGAGAGTTTCAGCTCCTTCTGTACATTGTTCCAAGCTGTGGGGGCAGCATATCTAAAAGCTGTTTTTCCCAGTTTTGCTCTCACTGTAGGAACCAGCATCTGAATAAAATCTTGAGAGCGCAGGCCATATGGACTTTCTCTTTGACACATATATGTGCAAATGTAGGAGGGAACCAACCCAAGCAGAGATTTATAAATAAAACCCAACCAATGGGAAAGTCTGCGAGCAGACAAAGATGGCCAATTAGCAGCAGCATATAAAGTGCAATGGTGTACTCGATATCCACATCCAGTGATAAATCGTAAGGCACAATGGTACACAGTATCCAAGCTCTTTAGGCATTGGTCAGAGGCATTCATGTATAGCAGATCACCATCATCTAATACAGGTAAAAACGTTGCAGATATCAGATGTTTCCTTGTCTGAAAAGAGAAACAGGATTTATTCCTGTAAAAAAACCTAATTTTATTTTTAGCTTTTAAACAACATTTTCCGTGTGTAATTTGAAAGACAAGTTCTGTTTCAATATTGGGTAGAATAGATGGTAACTTTTTGCCATTCGAAAATATCATCACTTTGGATTTTTCAGCATTTAATACCAACTAGTTGATATAAATGGGTTTGTATGACATCAAAGGCAGACTGGAGGAAATCTAGACTTTGCTCTATAGAAGCGGAGGAACAATAAATAACAGTGTCATCTGCATAAAAATGGTAAGAAGCATTTGCTAAATTATTACATAGATTATTTACATATATGGTAAAAAGAATGGGTCCTAATATGGAACCTTGTGGCACACCCTTTGCTATCGGGAGGAAGGAAGAACAGGACCCAGAAAATTGGACACATTGAGTTCTCGCTGATAAATAATTTAAAAGCCAACCTACAGTATGCCTAGATACGCCGATACTGTGAAGTCTTTCCGTCAGGATGATATGATCAACTGTGTCAAATGCCTTTGACAAATCAATAAATAGAGCTGCACAATACTTTTTACAGTCCAATGCCTCAATTATGTATTTAATAGTTGTTGTGCTGTGTTGTTTTCTAAAACCGGATTGGTGTTCTGACAAAATATCATTTGTGTCCAAGTATAATTTAAGTTGTTCACTGAGAAGCTTTTCGAGGACCTTCGCTACAACACATATTTTGAAATTGGCCTATAATTATTAACAGATGAGGGATCCGCTCCTTTCAGTAAAGAACATATGCAGATTTCCATATGTTAGGAATCTCATTGTTGGAAAGAGTTAAATTAAAAAGATAAGTAAGCGGCTCAGCTATAAAGTCGGCTGCTAATTTAAGAAAATGAGGAGGAAGTTTGTCCGGACCTGCCGATTTGTGTGGATCCAGATTCTGCAATGCTTTATGGACCTCTATCACCTCGATAAAAGTAAAATTGAATGGCTGAGCCATGTGATGGGATGAAGGTGGTGAGGAATCAATGTTCTGTCCAGGGCCCGAATGTAGGGACTCAAACAAAGAACCAGATGAAATCAAATGTTCATTAAAGCAGTTGAGAATGGGTTAGGGTTAGGCATGTGTTGGTTATGGTTATGGTTAGGATAAGTCTCCAGGAAATGCATGTAAGTCAATGTAATGTGCCCTGAAGTGATGTATACATGGTGTGTGTGCGTGTGTGTGTGTGTAGGTGGCGAGGTGACGAAGCCGTGGTTCACTCAGTATTTCCGGGGCAGCCTATCCGGACTGACCATCCGACCGGGGAAGATCGAGAGTCAGAAAGTCATTTCCTGTCTGCAGGCGTGCAAAGAGGGACTGGACATCAACTCCCTGGAGAGCCTGGATAAAAACATTAAGGTATTTATTTATTCCAACTTGTATTTCTGTTTTTGTACTGACGTATCGAAAGTTATATAACTTGTGATATTGAGACGGTGGTGTCATTTGAGTAAGTACATTCACTCAAGTATTGAGGAACGGCTTTTCCATACACATCGAACAAAGAAAATGTGACTTTTCAAGCTTAAAAAAATTAAACAAATCTCAAATAAAATGATAAGCAAACTTAGAATGTCTTTCTTGCTGTTTTATGTAAAAATAATCAACATCTTCCAAACAGGTTGTCCATGTGTGCCTGATAGCCTTTTTGCCACTAGGTGGGAATATCAATTAAAACGAAATAAATAAGTTAGCAATGACATTTGTTGAAGGTGGATTGCATAACCTTCAGACACATCCGTGGCAATCTGTATGCTAAGCTAAGCTAAGCTAACGGGCTGCCGGACATACAGACGGTTCATATTTATCACAGGTAAAAAAGGTCTTCTTTTCTTACTAGGGGAAATTAAGCAAATAAGCACATCTCTCCAAAAGGGATACAAGTTCTGCAAAGTGTATTTCCTGTTAGCAGATGTTTGGACAATATCCCTGTGTAGTGAGTAAACAAAGCTTTCGGATCCCAGCTGACACAGACACAGTACTCCTCTAAATCACCATTTGGCTTCTTTGAAACCCCTCTGACGGCCCCCACTTCCACCGGCTCAACTAATCCATCTCCCCGCTCTGTGTGAGATAGAGGGCAGACAAGATGGATATGGGTTTGTGTATAGACTCAAAGCCGGCCCCCTGCCCTCCTCAAACTCCTTTATCTCCCCCCTCCTCTCTCCGTCTGCTCAGTCCACCGAGCTGTGATGCAGCAAAGAGGTCCGTGCCAGCCTTTTTGAGAAGAGGAGAGGTGATGAGGAGAGGAGGACAACCCCTCCAGGGCCAGCGTAGTTTACCTTTCAAGAGCCATTTCATTTTCTCCTTAGCCGCACACTCATCCGGCTCCCAGAGGTCCAGGGGAGGCTTAAGGACAGCGTTTAGCCGAGCAGGTTCAGAGCTGGCGCAGCACAATGAGAGCAGAATTACACCGCGGGGAGGAAAGACGGAGGGACATATCGGCGGCGAGTATATCAACAGCAGATGAGAGGAATCAGCAGCATAAGGGAAGGTTTGAAGGAGACAATCGGAGCGTTGAGAGCCCCATGGAGCGCTGAAGTACCGTCCCCTGCTGCCGAGGGCCAGTTTTAGGAAATAGGAGACAAGTTTAAATGAAAACGAGCTTCAGTTCCCCGCCATCAACCCCTGCAGAGAACACTCCTCCACAATGATTGCTTTGAGGAGAAACTACCAAGTATTTCATGTCCTCGACCTTAGTACTGCCTTTTCCATCTGTGACATGTGTCCTCCAGTTTGACCGTTTAAAAGGCGGGTTGTCAAAATCACCCCCCGGCGTTACACCTACAGTACGAAGCCATATTTAACTATTACAATCACACCACAAGTTGTTGTCATATAAAACAAATGTACACATATACTATTGAGTTTGAATAAGTACTGTAAGTAAATATTAGGTTCAACTTAATAGTATGCTTTCACTATCCTATTACATGATGTGAAACTTGTTGATATAATATATTTAATTAACGTCAATGTTACAGTTTTTTTTTTAAACAAGTTACACAGATACAAGTTACACAGATACTTTCTTCTTCAATACATCTACTGTGAAGTTCGGTCATCAGGGAGGGACTCGGAGTTGAGCCGCTCCTCCTCCGCGTCGAAAGGAGCCAGTTGAGGTGGTTCGGGGCACCTAGTTATAGGATCCACCTGGGCGCCTCCCTAGGAAGGTGTTCCAGGCACGTCCAGCTGGGAGAGACCAAGGGGTAGACCTAGGACCAGGTGGAGGGATTATATCTCTTCGCTGGCCTGGGAGCGCCTTGGACCCCCAGTCAGAGCTGGTTGATGAGGGGAAAGGGACGTTTGGGGCTCTCTGCTGGAACTGCTACCCCCGAGACCCCCACGGATAAGCGGGAGAAGATGGATGGATGACATCTACTGTATGCGGCCCTTATTTTGTTGATCTGAAACTACATCTCAAAACACTTGGACACGTTTGTTCTTCCTCAAAGGGAAGTTGTGTTTTCACGGAAGTACAAACATAGTTTTTAATTTGTTATGGATCACCCAATGGAAGCAAGTTTGAATATCGCATATCCAACATTTGGGACAGAGCAGAGACAATGTTATTATAAAGAGAAGACTTTCATAAAATCAAACACACGTTAATGGAATTGAATCAAATAATTACACATCCAAAACATTATTGTAGCAGTATTAAAAAATCGATTTAATTGTATGTACAATGAATAAATGAGAATCGTATCTGTGTTGTGATCTGTCATCAAATCAAATCAAGTTTTTATTTATTCGCACATTTATAAGATGTGTGGTGGAGCCAAAGTGCTGTACGTATAATAAAAATAGCCTACAGTAGAAACACTTACAGCAAATACCACAGCACAGATTGTTCAGAGATATCAGTCTGACAATACGACACCCTCTGTCCTCAGACCCTCTGTCCTCAGACCCTCTGTCCTCAGACCCTCTGTCCCGACCCTCTGTCCTCAGACCCTCTGTCCTAGACCCTCTGTCCTCGACCCTCTGTCCTCAGACCCTCTGTCCTCAGACCCTCTGTCCTCAGACCCTCTGTCCAACCCTCTGTCCTCAGACCCTCTGTCCTCAGACCCTCTATCCTTATACCCTCTGTCTCAGACCCTCTGTCCTTAGACCTCTCTGTCCTCAGACCCTCTATCCTCAGACCCTCTATCCTCAGACCCTCTGTCCTCAGACCCTCTGTTCTCAGACCCTCTGTCCTCAGACCCTCTGTCCTCAGACCCTCTGTCCTTAGACCCTCTATCCTTAGACCCTCTGTCCTTAGACCCTCTGTCCTCAGACCCTCTGTCCTTAGACCCTCACATCGTACAAGGAAACACTTCCAGAGAAACCCCACAGTTTAAAGGGAACATGGGAGAAACCTCAGGGAGAGCAGCAGAGGAGGGATCCCTCTCCCAGGACGGACAGACGTGCAATAGATGCTGTGTGTAAATCCAAGAGATAATACATTTTGCATCGGGGGGGTGTGTGTCTACAGAAGGTCCAGTTGTGATAGACACGGGTCGCCACTGCTCAGGGTCGTACTGCTGTGAAAGAAATGAATGGAAGTCAATGGCTGACTAGAGCGTAGGTTAAATAAAAGTCACCACTGCTTTGGACAGCGTATCCATTGCAATCACACGGTGGCAATCAGTGAACCATTAACGATGTACTTTACCGTGACATGTTCTGACTGTCAACCCACTTTTTTAGAATCGGTTTTAAGTGATTTTATTGTTTTTCTTTATTACGTTCTACTTGTTTTACTCTCTGCGTTGTTTGCTGATTGTATTGTCTGTGTGGATTCATGGTTTCATTGTATGTGAAAGAACTTTGAACGGTGCTCAACTAATACATGTTATTATTATTCTATTGTTAAAGCTGCGTCACATTGTGGCCACGCGGTCAACATAACAGACGGAAGCTTTACTGACTCACCGAGGATAAAGCATCACGAGAAACTGAGCAGTTATAAAAGTCTCAGCCAGTTATATATCCGTCTAACATCTGTTTTCCTCTTCGTCCACCAGTTCCACTTCAACCCGGCTCAGTCTATCTTGGTGATGGAGGGAGAGGACCTGGAAAACATGAACACCGCCGTGAGGAAAGTCGCCTACATAAACTCTCGTCAGTTTCCCACGCCAGGCATGCCGGCGTCTGCACATCTCCACCACCGTCCAGTACGTACTGACGGACTCCTTCTTTCCCTACGCTTCAATCAGGAGATGCTTTGATGTAACAATACGTACTGCCTGGAACACACCGATGAATGTAATGCTGTTTGTGTGGGAGTATCATCCGGGAGGGGGATACCGAGCAGATGAAACCCCCCCTGGGGTCTAGACACTGGTGGTGGTGAAGGCATGAAGGGATTGATGGAGGTCGTTGGGGAGAGAGTAGATTTGAAAGGTTTGACAATGTTCTATGATTGGCTTGTGGGAATAGAGATGGTTTGTTGGTTTAGCTGGGGAGTGAACGCCCCTGATTTGGCGAGTTCACACAGTACTTTTTCCCACTTTAGTTCCGAAATGTCGCGTTCACACCAAAAAGAGCCGGAACTAAATGAGTTCATAGAGAACCTTTTCACCCCCTTTCCGTCCCTGCTAGAGAGAAGGTTCATGTGTCTGATTGGCTGGGCGGATTGCAAACCACGCCCCGTAACACTCCCAAAAAGTGTTGTGAAGCCGCCATTTTATTATCCTCGCATTAGCATTATTAGCATTAGCATTAGCATTAGCCCAGCGCAGAAACGCAGAGAGACTAACTTATGGCAACACAAAATAAAACATGGGAGGCGGTGGAGATGAGGAGGTGGTCGGCGTTCTGGCGATTTACCTCGGAAGGCTTCAGTAGAAGCTGCTGGGAGTCCCAGCAGCTTCTACTGAAGCCTTCCCCACTCCGGGGACTTCCGGCCGGGGACTCCGGGCGGCAGTATACGCCGTGAAGTGGTTTGCGGCCTGCCAGTAAACCCAAAGCAGAAGAAGAAGTGACGTCAGCGGCTTCATTCCTAATCCACCCCCAGGGATTTATTCCGGTGTGAACGCGATCTGTACTTAGTTCATGAGAACTAAAGAGTTCTCATGAACCTTTGTGGGAAAGGTTCTGCGGTGTGAACGATTGCTGATTGGAGGGGTGAGCGTAGTCAGAAGGAAATATGTGAATGACAGATATAAACACGGTCTTCCTGGTTGAATTTGCGCTGAGTTTCATGTGTGCCTGTCCTGCTGATTCCTCTGCGTCTCCTCACACAGATGTGAGGAGTGTTACCCCACCTCCACACTAAGTGTTAACACAATAGATATCACACCCCGACTGATACTTAATTTCCTACTTAAACACCTCTCTCCGTGTCTCTTACAAAATCAAAATGCCTTGGGAGTAAGGGATTACAGATAACGGGACTCTGTAATCAGGACACAGAAAAACTGTATTTCCTTAGGCCCCGTCCACACGGAGACGAAACGGGTTGCATGCGCTACAGTTCTCTATCGTATGGACGGTTCGTTCACACGAGGCCGTAACGGAACCGCGGAAACGGAGCCCTCAAACAACAACAACAACAACAACAACAACAAATACATTGTTAGAGTTAGTTTTTAGTTTTTTATCGTTTGGCAAAAGCAAGAGTGTATTTTAGATTTCTCTTTCTGATAAACAACATCAATACGTTGTTAACCCATTGGTGTTCGACCACAGCTGTGTCTTTTCTCTTTTATAACATCTTATGTATCAGAAGTAAACCGTTCGATCTCGCCGTAGCTGTTACTTTCCTTTGCCTTTAATATAGAAGTTTCAGTTTGCTGTTGCCACCGGGGGCCAGTTTTAGATTTTGTGTTAAATATACCGCATGGATTTTGCCGGAGGAGAAAGACGGAGATGTATAAAAAGAGAGAGAACGAGGGGGGGGGGGGGGGGGGGGGGTGGAGAGAGTCTGGCTGGTGTAACAGCCTCTCTTGAGAGTTACCATTAAAATTCATGATTGTTTTAAATACATGTAGACCCCTGCAGCGCAGCCGCGGGAAACAAGCTCCGCCCCCCTGCTGGGTTCGACGCACGGGGGTGTGTGTGTGTGTGTGTGTGTGTGTGTGTGTGTGTGTGTGTGTTGCATAGGCTAATGGTGATGAAGCAAAATCGCCGGAGCTGGAAGCACGCCGATTATTAAGGATTACATTATGCCATTGACGTCTAAACTTGAGTTGTTTATATTAAGTTTAACACACAGACTGCTGACTGGTCTGCTAGTTGCTCAAGCTGCGTGCGTGCGTGTGTGTGTGTTGTGTGTGTGTGTGTGTGTGTGTGTGTGTGTGCGTGTGTGTGTGCGTGGGATGGAAACAGGGTTAAGAATAGCTTGCAGATAAAGTATGCGTGGCAAATGTGGGCGCCATTCAAAACATATGTGTACAGCCTCATGGTGATGTTTATTTTAGCCTCCAGTTTATCGTTATACTCAAATCGACACCAGTGAAAGAAAATCTCCTCGATAAGTTAGTAACACGGAGAGCTTGAGACATCCTGCCATAACACCGAATGCTCAGAGATGTATTTCCTGCCAATGCCATTAACCTTGGTTCTTGCTGATGCGTTGTAACTGCAAATGACTGCGGGCATCGAGAAAATAATTAACCAAACGCTGCTAATCTTACCTTCAGACGGTGTGAAACCTGTGATACTTCTTCTTGAGGACAAACCTCCCTCCTGATGGAGAGTATGAACACGATAAGGAAATAAACTCTCCAAAAAGAGACACTACATTGCATCCAGTTTAATCGATGTGAAGTTGCAGAAGTGTTAACAATTTTTTTCTGATGCAACGTGTGACTACAAAAAATAAAATCTAGCCTCTTAATTCTTTCTTACTGTTAATTAACTTCTCATTAAAGACCTAGAAGATATAAAGCTGGAATATAGCTTCATAAAAATTACATTGTTGACAAGTCAGGAAAAGCACAGGTGTAAGTTAATACAATGTAATCACTACAGAGCCGGCCGGCTAACCAATCAGAGCAGACTGGGCTCTGGTTCCAGACAGAGGGTGAAAAGAGGTCCTGCACCACGGGCAGTATGAGAAAAATAAAGAGCTTTTTGAACATTAAAGCATGGAGACATGTCCCAGGAGAGACACTAAGTACATGACACCTGAAAGTTAGCATCATAGGTCCCCTTTTATGTGAGCTAGACCCAGTTGTTGTAAAGTTGTATCAGCTAAAAGGGGCATTGAATGGAACCGAGTAACCGTTAGCAACCTTTTCTATATATGCTTTTCTTGCTCTTACATTGTAAAACATATGACAAAATGGTGTTGCAACATGGGACATACTGCATATATATATATATATATATATATATATATGAATGAAGATATAAACAGCATAGCTTCTACTGAAAAATAAATGCAATTCCTGGTGTTTGAGCACAGGAGAAAATATCAGTGATTAAAAAATGATTAGATTTGATGAGAGGAATTCACTAGGGTTTGTATACACACTATTTCTTTGCTTCACCGAAAGATGAAAGATATAAATCATACAGAAATATGTGTGATTATCAACACACAAAAAAATACAGATATTTTCCGTTATTATTTTCTATGAAAACGCAATCTTTGCTCAGGAAAAAAAGACCTATGAGTAACCCCTTTATTACATACAAAAAACGTGTGTGTGTGTGTGTGTGTGTGGTGTGGGTGTGTGTGTGTGTGTGTGTGGTGTGTGTGTGTGTGTGTGTGTGTGTGTGTGTGTGTGTGTGTGTGTGTGTGTGTGTGTGTGTGTGTGTGTGTGTGTGTGTGTGTTGTGTGTGTGTGTGTGTGTGTGTGTGTGTGTGTGTGTGTGTGTGTGTGGAGGAATACGTGTCTACTATGGCACAAGCTCAGAGATGGAAAAAGTACACACATCCTTTACTCCTTGTGTGTGTGTGTGTGTGTGTGTGTGTGTGTGTGTGTGTGTGTGTGTGTTGTGTGTGTGTGTGTGTGTGTGTGTGTGTGTGTGTGTGTGTGTGTGTGTGTGTGTGTGTGTGTGTGTGTGTGCAACTTCTATTTACTTGCAGCGGCAGATCTGTGTGTGGAGTCTCGTTAATACACGGGTGATTTAACTTCCAATTAGCTGTTTTAGTGCTCCTTCCAGAACACACACCAGCAGAAAATACCCTCTCTCCCAGAGTTAATTTCACAGAGAGCCTGAAACATGGCCTCGTACCATAACACGTCAGCAAGTTTGGAACACACCCCCCCCCCCCCACCCCCACCCCTCAGACCGTATCACTTCTCCCAAATAAACACAGATGTTAATTAATTCCTCCAAATGCGATTAAATGTGTTGCTTACTGACGACTAATAACTGCAACGACTGCAGGCATGAAGAAAAGAGAAGTAACCGAAGCCGGTCTCCGCCTTTTAGGCTCCCTCGTCATATTTCTTTATAATTAAGTTGGATTGGCTCCAGGGTTGTGTGTGTGTGTGTGTGTGTGTGTGTGTGTGTGTGTGTGTGTGTGTGTGTGTGTGTGTGTGTGTGTGTGTGTGTGTGTGTGTGTTGTGTGTGTGTGTGTGTGTGTGTTGTGTGTGTGTGTGTGTGTGTGTGTGTGTGTGTGTGTGTGTGTGTGTGTGTGTGTGTGTGTGTGTGTGTGTGTGTGTGTGTGTGTGTTTTCCAGCACAGCAGCCCTCTCCCTGCATCACTGGGTTTGTATCTCCCAGTGCTCTCAACAATGGCTTAGTGCCTGAGCAGTGCACACACACACACACACACACACACACACACACACACACACACACACACCACCGGCTGTGATCACAGGGAAGAATCAGGAGAGATTACACGATGCCCTGAAACATGTTTTGTCTCAAACTGTGGCCTCAGACAGCCGACTGCGGAGGATTACAGACACAAGTTCCATCCGTCCGGCGGTCAGGCCACGTTTCAGGGGCTCTCCTTTTATTTAGTTTCCAAACTGAATGTGGATTTGGTGTTTAATCACACACGATAAAGCCAGTAAGTAAGCTGCTTGAATGCAGAACTAATCGGGTCTTTTAAGAACTTGTCACGATTGAGTTTGGGCTAAATAGCAAAATGACAAAACGAAAGTCGTTATATATGTACGCTTGATTATGATTCTGCAAATGTTCCGACATTTGATTGTGAAATGCCACGATATGCCTTCAACACTGCCTCTAGGACTTTCACATACCATGTCTTCCGGCTTTTAAAGTGAAACAATACCAGGAACTTTGGTTGATGGTGGTACCTCCGAACCAATCAGATGATGGTAAGATAATACATACCCTAATGTAAAGGAGTTTGTGTCTCTACATGTCTCCATGCTTAATGTTCAAAAAGCTCTTTATTGTTCTCATACTGCCTGTGCTGCAGCACCTCTTTTCACCCTCTGTCTGAAACCAGAGCCCAGTCTGCTCTGATTGGTTAGCCGGCCGGCTCTGTTGTGATTGGTCAACTGCTCAGAGATGTCTCGCCCCTTAGCCTATCACGTACAATGTGTTGGAGCGCTTGCTAACAGAAGTGTAAGAGTTACATAGTGATGTCATTAGGTTCAGGAAGTCCTTTGCAGACCATGCACTAAAACCTATATAACACTCTAGGAAAGGGAACACCCCAAAGAGAGTCAAATGTACTCAATCAGTCAGAATAGGGAAATTGGGTTTGCTACAGTTGCTCCATGTTAGAATGAAATACATAACATATCAAATAAAAAATACAATAAAAACATGTTTATAGACATAATAAGTTGGAGCGGTCGCCAGGGAAAGGGACGTTTGGGGCTCTCTGCTGGAACTGATACCCCCGAGACCCGACCACGGATAAGCGGGAGAAGATGGATGGATAAGTTCAAATAAACAATAAAAAGGCAAAAGATAATTTCACCCCCGATACATTGGAGCCCCTCCAGCTGTTTGCCTCTCGTTGACCGCCTTAAAGTTAAAATGCTTACATGCTTAAAAATGCCTCTGGCTAGTACAACGGTGATCTTGTACATGGATGAGAGGATGTGTATAAGCCATGCTAAGCAAATACTCTACAGAAACATACACATCCAGTATGCAAATCCACTGTTGGCATGCTTTGAGCCAAACCTACTCCAATTTACCGCCATATCCTTCCAGTTTTTCTACTTCTATTCATAGAAAAGCACGCACATGAAACTCCGCAGCTAGAGACGGGAAAACATATGGTTAATCATCATGTGGATTTATGCGTGGCAGGAGAGAGACTGCAGGTGACAACAAACAGGAGGCAGAACAGCTGAGACCGTAAAGCCCGGGTCTCCAACGCAGGAAATAAGCTTGTTATGATCTCATCGCTGTAGCCGGTTACAGAGAACGCATTGATGTCCCTCCCGCTGACAGATGTTCGTGCGCTTGAAAGGCCTTCGATGAAATGTAAAAAGAGAAATCGGCTTGTTTGTTCAGCTTTCACAGCGTACACAACCTCCCACTCCCCCCCCCCCCCACCCTCCCTCCCTCCCTTCTCTCCTCTGTGTTTTCCTCATCTTAACATCTCTCCTTTTCCATTTGATTGATGTATAATCTGCAGTATTTATGCTGTGTGTGTGTGTGTGTGTGTGTGTGTGTGTGTGTGTGTGTGTGTGTGTGTGTGTGTGTGTGTGTGTGTGTGTGTGTGTGTGTGTGTGTGTGTGTGTGTGTGTGTGTGTGTGTGTGTGTGGTGTGTGTGTGTGTGTGTGTGTGTGTGTGTGTGTGTGTGTGTGTGTGTGTGTGTGTGTGTGTGTGTGTGTGTGTGTGTGTGTAGTGCATTTAAGCACATGTTAGCACACAGTGGGGTGCACGTGTGGAAGCGCAGCGGGAACTCTGCTGCAGGTCTTTGTCTGCTGCCTAGAAACCGTCGGAGCTGTACCCCCGGATACCTGCGCACCCTGCGGTCTGGCTTTATCAGCTGTGAATGCAGCAAAGAGCTCACGTTGCTGTACAGTTTACATTCTGAGGCTGAATACCTGTTACTTGGAGACGGAGCTGTTTTGTAAAACGTCCCCAAGTGTGCCGTGTTCTTGATGCCGCTTATATAAGACCTCCACTCCACAGGGTTTAGCCACGCTAAGTGAAATCAGGATGGAAATACAGAGATGCACTCAGTGACCCGGCGTACACTCACAAAGGGGAACTTATTTGTGGAAGTGTGTGTGGAAGCTTTGGGTCAATGTCATGGTATTGTGAAGGGCTTCGGGGACATTAGTCACCAGAGAAAACATGTTTTGAAATGTATTTGCTTATATATATATATATAAAAGACCCTCCAGACAGACGCGGGCTAAAATCCTTGATTATGCGATTAAACATGCAGGGTTGTTATGTGATTGATTATGCGGTGAAATATGCGGAATGTTTTGAAAAATAATTTTAAAAAAATAAATATTGGGCTGTCTTATTTATTCTCTCTCACACACAACCTGCCACTAACGATAAACCCTTTCCTATCCAAGTAAACGCATTCAATGTTTATCTATTGTACACACACACACACACACACACACACACACACACACACACACACACACACACTTCTCCGCCTCCTTCTGTTTTCATTTACTCGTTCCCTATCTGGCCAGCTTCAGTCTCGTAGGCTTCTCACCTCGTTTCTTGTAGCCCTCCAAAGGGTGTTGGAGGTCGATGCCTCGGTGAACGTGACTTGTTTGGATTTCTTGTCCGCAGCAGCAGAAAGCATTTTCGAATGTTTGAGCGAATCGAAGTGGGTCGTCACCGTCGATGTTCTCTTATGCTCCAACACACAGTTGCACATAGTTTCCCCCCAGACATCGGGGAACTGCTTCCCGGTCTTTAGCAGAAATGTCCGTCGGTAAATGAGATGGATTCGAGTTGTTCATCTTGGTGTTTTCTCTCTCGTTCCACACGTTCACTCTACGGTGTCGTTTACCTTCTGTGAAGCGCGAGCTGATGACGTCATCATCATCACTTCACATCAAGACGAGTTAACTTTTTTTTTGCTCAACTTTAAGTGGAAAAATGCGGGGATTAGGCGGCCTTTTGATAAATATGCGGCCTTTTGCTAATTATGCGGTAAATTATGCCATCGCAGAATCACGTTTTTCCTGGAGGGTAAAACGCAACATGTAATGTGTTATCAAAGTCGTGCTACTCGTGAAAGAACGTACAGTCATGTGCCTATAAACCAATTCACTCATTGAATTGTTTGTCAAACTAAAAGGAATCATTTTGGGAAACACCCTTTCTTAAAGAGCGTGGGATGACACGCCTGATACGATATATCAAGCCATCTCCACCATGAGATCAGCTTAGGGTGTCATGACTAGTATCGGGGGAAATCCGCTTCTTTGTTTATTCTCTACAAAGAGCTAAATGTAAAAACAACTATGTGTGGTTTTGTGCGAAGTCACCACCTGGAACTATTTTCAGAATGAAGCCTTTAAACTGGTTTTAATTGAACAATTCGATGTTCAAAGAGGAAGCAGGACCTGACGACAATATGGCGTTGAAAAGGTTATATGTAACTCAGGCCATCGAAAACCTCGTTCTTTTCAACTAAATGAAGCCCAGGCGACTTCTGACCTAAACATCGTCAAAACCTCACGTATTAAACGGTATGTCAAGTAGGAGTTTAAGAGAGGCTTGGCAGTGGCTTTGCAGTGGCTTTGATGCTCGTCCAGGCGGCGTAGAAGTGCCACAAACCAATATCCTTTCTGCCTGTAAACAAATTGAAACACTCACTCATTGAATGGTTTGTAAAACGTAAAGGTTAAAAGAAAAAAACCCTTTCTTACAGAGCGTGGGAAGCAAAGGCTGACACGCTTGATACGATATATATCATTCAGCTTAGCTCGGTGTAAAGACAATTGCTTCTTTGTTAATTCTCAACAAAATAGCTAAATGTAAAAAAACTAAAATAGTTTTTTACAGGAAGTTTTGATCAAGAGCTATTTTGAATATCAGCAAATCCTGGCTAAATGGGTTTGACGTCTCTCTTACGTGTTTTAATTGAACAATGAAATGACTCTGTTCAAAGAGGAAGCAGGAGCTCACTAAAATAAGGCGTTAAAAAGGTTGTATGTAACTTTGAAGCCTTGTTCTTTTCAACTAAATGAAGCCCAGACGACTTCTGACCTGCATCAAAACCTCACTGTGTGTCAAACCCGCTTGGACTACTGCAATGGCGTCCTGTTCGGGGTTCCCAACAAAACCCCGGACAGGCTCCAGTATGTCCAAAACTGTGCAGCTCGGGTCCTCACGCACACAAAGCCGTGGCAGCACATCACTCCCACCCTCATCCACCTCCACTGGTTGCCGGTCAAGTCCCGCATATCCTACAAAGTCCTCCTCCTGACCTACAAGTCCCTCCATGCCCTTGCCCCCCAGTACCTATCGGACATCCTTCACCCGCATGCCCCACCCCGGAACCTGCGGTCTTCAGACTCTGGCCTGCTCACCACCCCCCGCACCAAACTGAGAACCTTCGGGGGCAGAGCCTTCAGCGTGGCAGCCCCCCCCCTCTGGAACGCTCTCCCTGCGGAGATTCGCAACATCCCCACACTGGACGCCTTCAAAGGACCCTCAAGTCCCATCTGTCTGCCAAAGCTTTCGGCCCCTAATCGATCTGTTGTTCTGTCTGACCTTTGTTTTGTTATGTTTGTTTGTTGCCCTACTACTTGTAAAGCGACCTTGGGTCCCTTGAAAGGCGCGATATAAATCAAAGTTATTATTATTAAACCAATCTCCTCCCTGCCCCTCTCTAGGTGTTTTGGTGAAGACACTTGCATCAGCATCCTGGACATCGATGCGGTGGTGATGGTGCTGCAGCCCTCTGAGCCCCGGATCACCATCACCGGCCTGGAGAGACTGAATCTGCCGACCTCTGACCTCCAGGAACCGGAAGGAGTCGCTCTGTTCCAGGACCTCCACGTCATCAGCACCGTCACCAGGGCAGACGCCGCTGCGCAGCACACAGGTAGGCCTGTCCGTCACGGAGCAGAGCCCGTACCGTGTTCCATTTAGCGTGTACTTTTCTGCTTCTGGTGATTCAGCTTTCTTTAGGAGGAAGCAAGCTGAGGGCAGAAAACCAGACAGACACGGTCCCACGGTAACCAGTGGTGTAATGCTGTGAAGCACACTTACTCAGGTGCTGTACTGTATTGGGGTACTTTACTTATTTCCATGCGATGCTTCCTTCTACTCCACTGCTATTTACTCATTACATTTGCAGAGGTGGGAGAAGTACTCAGATGTTGTACTTGAGTAAAAGTAGAAGTACTCAGGTCTTGTACTTGAGTAAAAGTAGAAGTACTCAGATCTTGTACTTGAGTAAAAGTAGAAGTACTCTGATCTTGTACTTGAGTAAAAGTAGAAGTACTCAGATCTTGTACTTGAGTGAAAGTAGAAGTACTCAGATCTTATACTTGAGTAAAAGTAGAAGTACTCAGATATTATACTTGAGTAAAAGTAGAAGTACTCAGATTTTGTACTTGAGTAAAACTAGAAATATTCAGATATTGTACTTGAGTAAAAGTAGAAATACTCAGATCTTGTACTTGAGTAAAAGTAGAAGTACTCAGGTCTTGTACTTGAGTAAAAGTAGAAGTACTTAGATCTTGTACTTGAGTAAAAGTAGTAGTACTCAGATCTTGTACTTAGTAAAAGTAGAAGTACTCAGATCTTGTACTTGAGTAAAAGTAGAAGTACTCAGATCTTGTACTTGAGTAAAAGTAGAAGTACTCAGGTCTTGTACTTGAGTAAAAGTAGAAGTACTTAGATCTTGTACTTGAGTAAAAGTAGAAGTACTCAGATCTTGTACTTAGTAAAAGTAGAAGTACTCAGATCTTGTACTTGAGTAAAAGTAGAAGTACTCAGGTCTTGTACTTGAGTAAAAGTAGAAGTACTCAGATCTTGTACTTGAGTAAAAGTAGAAGTACTCTGATCTTGTACTTGAGTAAAAGTAGAAGTACTCAGATCTTGTACTTGAGTGAAAGTAGAAGTACTCAGATCTTATACTTGAGTAAAAGTAGAAGTACTCAGATCTTATACTTGAGTAAAAGTAGAAGTACTCAGATTTTGTACTTGAGTAAAACTAGAAATATTCAGATATTGTACTTGAGTAAAAGTAGAAGTACTTAGATCTTGTACTTGAGTAAAAGTAGTAGTACTCAGATCTTGTACTTAGTAAAAGTAGAAGTACTCAGATCTTGTACTTGAGTAAAAGTAGAAGTACTCAGGTCTTGTACTTGAGTAAAAGTAGAAGTACTTAGATCTTGTACTTGAGTAAAAGTAGAAGTACTCAGATCTTGTACTTAGTAAAAGTAGAAGTACTCAGATCTTGTACTTGAGTAAAAGTAGAAGTACTCAGATCTTGTACTTGAGTAAAAGTAGAAGTACTCAGGTCTTGTACTTGAGTAAAAGTAGAAGTACTCAGATCTTGTCCTTGAGTAAAAGTAGAAGTACTCAGATATTGTACTTAGTAAAAGTATAAGCACCAGAGTGTAGGAATACTCTGTTACAGTAAAAGTCCTGCATTCAAAATGTTCCTCAAGTGAAAGTAGAAAAGTATTCTCATCAAAATATAGTGAAAGACAGTAAAAGTAGTCGTTGTGCAGATTGGTCCATTTCAGAATAATATATATATATATGTTTGATAATGATTGATCATGAAAGTGTTCTCAAAGCTGGTGAAGGTGCAGCTAGTCTGAAGTACTTTGTAGACTGCAGGGTAGCTGGTGGAGGTGCAGCTAGTCTGAAGTACTTTGTAGACTGCAGGGTAGCTGGTGGAGGTGCAGCTAGTCTGAAGTACTTTGTAGACTGCAGGGTAGCTTGTGGATTTACTCCAGGTGGAACTAAAGTCTGATTCAACACTTGGTTATATTTCACATCATTCATCCACATCTGTAACTAAAGGTATTAAATACATGTAGTGGAGGAAAAGTACACCGTGAACTGTAGGGGAGTAGAAGTATGAAGTAGCATAAAATGTCCCTCAAAATGTAGTACTTTAGTAAATGTACTTATACTTAACACCAGTAGCCTACTGGGTTGTGTATTGAGAGTGGACCCCGTTCACTTTTAATCATGAGTTTTTGGATGAGCGATTCTCAGAAAAGCTCCAGAAACCGGAACAGGAACCGAACATGTTCAGCAGAAGGTCCCACAGTGGCAGATAGCTGCCTCCATGCAGGTGGAAATCTGTCTCCACTAAATCTTTCATCAGTTTTTCATATTGATAATCTGTTCACTCATTCATGCTCAGCGGTGCCACCTGTCTTGCTCTCACAACAAACCTGAACAGGAAAGCAGAACCTTGCGTAACGCCTGCTGGGAATCTGCAGCACTTCTTTCATCTGGCTCATCTGCATCGTGAACTCAAGAAACAAAAGTGTTGCTCTCACACTGCCAAGTTCGGTCTTTTAGTGAGAGTAAAGGTTATGAAGACTATATCCATCTACATATCTATCTATCTATCATCTATCTATCTAACTATCTATCTACCTACATACCTATCTATCCATCTACCTACCTACCTATCTACCTACCTACATACCTACCTACCTATCTATCTATCTATCTACCTACCTACCTACCTACCTACCTACCTAGCCTACCTACCTACCTACCTACCTACCTACCTACCTACTTACCTATCTATCTATCTAACTATCTACATATCCACCTATCTATCTACCTATCTATCTATCTACCTACCTACCTACCTACCTACCTACCTACCCACCTACCTACCTACCTACCTACCTACCTACCTACCTACCTACCTACCTACCTACCTACTTACCTATCTATCTATCTAACTATCTACATATCCACCTATCTATCTACCTATCTATCTATCTACCTACCTACCTACCTACCCACCTACCCACCTACCTACCTACCTACCTACCTACCTACCTACCTACCTACTTACCTATCTATCTATCTATCTATCTACCTACCTACCTACCTACCTACCTACCCACCTACCTACCTACCTACCTACCTACCTACCTACCTACTTACCTATCTATCTATCCATCTACCTACCTACCTATCTATCTACCTACCTATCTATCTATCTATCTATCTACCTACCTACCTACCTACCTACCTACCTACCTACCTACCTACCTACCTACCTACCTACCTACCTACCTACCTACCTACCTACTTACCAATCTATCTATCTATCTATCTACCTACATACCTATCTATCCATCTACCTACCTACCTACCTACCTACCTACATACCTATCTATCTATCTATCTATCTACCTACCTACCTACCTACCTACCTACCTACCTACCTACCTACCTACCTACCTACCTACCTACCTACCTACCTACCTACCTACCTACCTACCTACCTACCTACCTACCTACCTACCTACCTACCTACCTACCTACCTACCTACATACCTATCTATCTATCTACCTACCTACCTACTTACCTATCTATCTATCTATCTATCTATCTACCTACCTACCTACCTACCTACCTACCTACCTACCTACCTACTTACCTATCTATCTATCTATCTATCTACCTATCTATCTGTCTATCTATCTATCCCTCTATCTATCTATCCCTCTATCTATCTATCTACCTATCTATCTACCTATCTATCTATCTATCTATCTATCCCTCTATCTATCTATCTATCTATCTATCTGTCTATCTATCTATCTGTCTATCTATCTATCTACCTATCTATCTGTCTATCTATCTATCCCTCTATCTATCTATCCCTCTATCTATCTATCTATCTATCTATCTAGGTTGATAGATAGATACTTTATTAATCCCCAATTGGGGAATGATTTTGTTAGAGGACCAGTGTCATTGAAATACAAATAATGAAAAAGTGGAATCATGTTAACAATGAAGTAATGCAACGTAATGTACCACCGGTTTGATACAGCCCCACCCCCCAGCAGGAGCCCCTCCTCAGCAGCAGTAATCCTTCTGTTCTGTCTCCACCGGCCTCTCCGACATGTCGAGTCACTCTCAGTGCCTCCTCTCTCCTCTCCTCTCTCCTGTGCCCGAGACCCCGTCCTGTTAACAGAGACCTCCACCTTCAACAAGACTGCTTCTCCATTCAGGGTCCCAGCGCCTCCACCAAGAACCTAATCAGCGTGGCATTTAAATCCCAGCAGCTCTCCAGTCTCGTCCAACGATCTCACCGCCGAGGCAGGAGCAGAACCTGCCGCCGCCGCTCGCAGCCAATTAGGAGGGAGATAAGCCGGGCGAACGGGAGGTTTAGGCCTCCTTTGTGTGTAACGCGGCGCAGGAAGAAGAGCAGACAGCGGCATAGCTCTCAGGAGGCGCTGGGGCTCTTTCTGCTGGAGAAATAGAGACCGCAGCTGGGGGGACGAGATTAGCTTTGAGCCAGAGGAAGACACAAGGAAAGAAAGAGGGATGAGGAGAGTGTGGGGGGGGGGGGGGGGGGGTATGATGAAGTTCCATAATGGGCAGATTCTGCATTCACTCGGGGCTTAAAGGATTCCAGATGAATCACATTTATATTCGCAGGGCATGTAATACGTTTCTTTTGGACCCTGTTACCCCCCCCCCCCCCCCCCCCTCGCCCTCGCCTCCGCTTTGTCTCTCTCTGTCAAAGTCTCTTTCCGAGGCTCATGCCTTTTACTCAGAGTCAAGGTCACCAATTCTCTCTTGAGCTCATTTCTTAATGCCCATCTCTTTTAACCAATTTGCTTTAATGGTCGTTATCGGTTCTTCCGCTTTCAAGTGTTTTTTCACTTTCGGTTTCCGTGGGTATCCCAGTGTCTTTCAGTCATGCTTCCAATGGACCGTGCTGGATTCTTCCCCATCCCGCCCGCTTTGAAGCTCGAAGGCTCTGAGCAGACTCTGTTCCTGGGACAGTCCTGTACTCAGGATGTATTAGACCAGGGGTGGGGAACCTTTTTCCCCTCAAGGGCCATTTCAATTTTTTCAACATCCTCCGAGGGCCGTACAAATTATTGACCTCTGCTTAAAAATCACAGCCCATTCATTTGGCCTTTCTTTCATGCTGTGCAAAGAAAAAGCAACCTCTTAATCCAGATATTTTACCATGATTCGCGCATGCATGCACGTGCAGGGTGTGGCATGACCACCAAAACAGAAAGATATGGACACAAGATGTGTGCAAATTAGTTTCCTATCCATGTGAACATGATTTAAGTGGGGGGGGGACCTAACCTCCTCTAGGGGGGTCCGGGGGGCATGCTCCCCCGGGAAGATTTTTTTTTAAATATTGAAGTTAAAAGCATCTGGTGCACTTTGAGAGCAACATTAGGAGATCGATGGACACATCTCTCAACACCCATATGAAACAGAACTGGAAGCAGATTTTCTTTTTCTTTATGGATATTTTACAAATCACTCTCCTTTCAAACTGTATTCTTGTTTATTAATAACAACTTTGTTTTACTGTCATATAGTATTTTATACCCGTTTACTGTATTCTCTTATTTTTTTATAGCTACAGTATAATGATCATATAAAGATGTGCCTTTACCTTACTGGTAGTAGAAAAAGCTTCTTATATTCGTTAGCATAGCTAGCTAACCAGATGCTAATAACAACAAAGTCATTGACTGTATGATCAGTATGACAGATGAACAGATCGCCACTGGGCTTTCAACCAAAGACACAGCCACGCAGAAACTGCGGCATGTGTACGGCTCCTTATGGCTACTGACAATTGTGAAGTCCCGGCCCGGAGCGGCGTTCTGGTGCTCTGTCCTCCGGCAGCTCGAAACCCCTGTCAGACGAGACATATACCACGTGATGACACGTTTGGCTCGTGTTGTGTTCAAGGACCCTGACCTTGGCCAGGAAAAACAGGTACTCGCTTGTTACATATTTTACGGTCTAGATTTCTTAATTTTTTTTCTTTTTTGCGTGTGTTACCTCGAGGGCCGTATCAAATTGTCTCGCGGGCCGTATACGGCCCGGGGGCCGGAGGTTCCCCACCCCTGTATTAGACGCTAGCTTGTGTTTGCTATTGTCATGGTGTCAGTCCTCATTGGTGTTGACGCAGGGTTCAACACCAAGCACATGCCACAGTGAAAAACTCAGTTTCAACTGCAGTTCAAAGTAGTTTGGAAAGAATAAAAACAATCCATACATCGATTGAACAAGTACATAGAGAGCAGTATAAATATCATGTTTCCTTCCTTAAATATTACTCTTAACATCATGTGCTTTTGGCTAATGAAACATACCCTCTGCACACCTTTCCAAAGACACAGAGCGGCTTTAGCGTTCATTTAAAGTTGTGTTTACGTCTAACGGACAAATGTGAATCCAATATCCACCACTTTGAATGCTCTATTTTGTTTTCCAACACCTACTGAGGGAGATGTCTGGCTCTGAAGCTGCTAACTCCACACTGTGTTCAACAGCAAGTAGCTACCGTACTTTTCGGACTAGAAAGCGCACCTGCATATAAGCCGCAGCAGCTAAATTGTCCGTCTGTCTTGCTCTCGTTCTGTCTCTCGGTTCCGCTTTTACTTTGGCGCGCTACCTGTCTCACTCTTTTCCGGCCTCCAGCCTTTCCTGCTGGAGCCCGCCGCTTAAAGGTGGCGGGCGCGGACCGGTCCTAGAGCCCGTAGAGTTAAAGGTGGTGGACTGTTACCTGTAAAATCCATAGATTTAGGAGGTCCCCTAGTGGCCGTTAGCTGTACAAAAAAAATGGGGGAAAAAGTCGCGGCTTATAGTCCGAAAAGTACGGTAGTTCTGTCTGTTTGGTGATCTGCATTTAGAGTGCAATTGCTTCATCGGAGCCTTCTGCCTGCCGCTGTGGAGAACTCGCTAACAGTCAGTTAAGCTAACAGTCTGAAGCTAATGTTTGAATACTCTCACATCCAGCTGTCCAATATTCAGCCCTTTTTTTCGCTCCATGTATTTTTTCCAACAACTCCTGGGGGCCATCAGTCTCTTAGCTGCTAACTGACGCAATCTGTTCACCAGCAAGTTGCTAATTTGTGTTTTGTGCTGAGCATTTGGATTGCAATTGCTTTAGCAAAGCTTTTTCTGCATGAAACAGCTGCTGCGTGCTGCTGTGGAGAACTCGCTACCAGCTCAACGAAACAACGAGCTAACAGTCTGATAGGCAAACTAAAGCTAATGTTTGAATACTCACATCCAGAGTAATGTTAGCACTACTTTAAAGTTGTGTTTATTTCCACCAGACACAAGTCAATCTAATATCTGTTTCTAACTGCTAACTCTCACAATATGTTTCACAGCAAGTTGCTGATAGTGTCTGTTTGGTGCTGAGCATTTGGATTGTTTCAGCAGATTGAAACAGCTGCTGCTGCTGTGGAGAACTTGCTCAACCAAAACAATGAGCTCCACGAAAGTGTTTCACTGAAAGCAACCCTCAACTAAAGGGCGCTGTAGGAACCATATGTTAAAATGTATAATTCGATATTATGTGTTTACATATATATATATTTGAACATTGTAATTCTTTGTTATTAGTATTATTATATCATTTATTTAAACCAGCCGTTGAACACATGTGTTGTGTTTGTACTTTGTTTTAAGTAAAGAGACGTATTTGTGTTGGAGTCAAGCTTATTGCTACTCGTGGATCAACCCAGTCTCACGGCCTTTCGTGCTATAGTCACGAAAATGAATGTAATCTATTGATTCGTGTTCACCAACACGATTTTCCCCTTTTCATCGCGTCACACAGAACGATTTTAAAAGTAATCTACCGTACTTTACGGACTAGAAAGCGCACCTGCATATGAGCCGCAGCAGCTAAATTGTCCGTCTGTCTTGCTCTCGTTCTGTCTCTCGGTTCCACTTTTACTTTGGCGGGCTACCTGTCTCACTCTTTTCCGGCCTCCAGCTTTTCCTGCTGGAGCCCGCCGCTTAAAGGTGGCGGGCGCGGACCGGTCATAGAGCCCGTAGAGTTAAAGGTGGTTAATTTCACCTGTAAAATCCATAGATTTAGGAGGTCCCCTAGTGGCCGTTAGCTGTACAAAAAAAATGGGGAAAAAAGTCGCGGCTTATAGTCCGAAAAGTACGGTATTTCTATTGGTGTGTTTCGTGCCTGCCCTGCACCACGTCTTTTTGTCCGGTCGGGTCGTGGAAGACCGGAAGCTGTGGGGTTCATAAAAACATGTTCTTATTCAATATCTTACCCTAAGCCTAACCCTATCCCTTTTATTTTAAATTCTATAAGGTCGGACTTTTTTTGCCGTCCGTGAGGAAAAGAAATTGGGCTCAGAATACTGACATCTGTACTTTTTTGTTTTGTTTTTCCTTCTAACGTGTTATTCTTTGCTGCAGGCACGAAACACACTACCAATAGAAATACATTGCTTTTAAAATCGTTCTGTGTGACATGAAAACAAATGGGAACATGGTGTTGGTG
>NC_047515.1:41176823-41244190 GCF_902827115.2 Pseudochaenichthys georgianus
TGTACTTCTACTTGAGTAAAGAATGTGTGTACTTTTGCCATCTCTGAATTACGTATATCTGCTACTATGTTTTTTTGCACTACTAATTACTTTTAATATTTACATGAACGATGTGACCGTCTGTTTCCTGTAGATATTGAATTGCTCTCTTTACGGCACTGTTAGTGAACAGTTTTATTATCATGCTGCCGTGTTTATTGTATCTTCGTAACTCTGGCACAACAATTTCCTTCTGGATAAATAAAGTCCTATCTTATCTTAGCAGCATCTCGGCTACCAGCAGTGTGTGCTCAGACGGAGGTTAGCATGACAACAACGTGTGTAGATTGTCAAAAAGTTGTTTCCATCTTCCAACCTTGCCTCTCTGTTTCTCTTTAACAAGTAGAGGGTAATGTGCAGCGAGGCGGTCATTATTAAAAAAGAACACCCGCTCAATTATTACACGACAACATACTAAATAAACGAACGACTTGACTCACAATATTCATTTAAATGATTTTATTGACTGTAAAATGATCGTATTGTTTCCGTCAAGAAACTTAAACTCAGCTCCACGGCGACCAGCGGCTGGAAATGCGACAACAGCAACGGGACTTTAAATGAACGGCAGCTCTTATTTATGTTTTCTTTAACTGTCCAAGTTTCACAGTTTCTTCTCCACTAACAAGTCCTTAAAGCAGGGGTGTCAAACTCAAGGCCCGGGGGCCAAATCCGGACCGCTGCTTCATTTTCTGTGGCCCCACAAGAGCTCTGAAAGAATATAATATGTTTATTATACGGTTACATGGCGATTTAGAGAAGCACGTTGCCCATAAACTACATGTCCCACAATGCATCTGAAATTTGACTTTTTTTCTCAGAATTAGACTTTTATATTTTATGTCAGTTTCCTTTCTTCAAAATGTCACTTTTTAATTTTTTCCCCCAGAATTTGGCTTTTCTTTTTAAATCATTTGTGACATTCTCACTGAAGAGACTTGCAATGACTTGCCCTAGACTTCTGCTTTCAGACCTAGTTAATTATGAAGTTATTCCCCTATCCGATAATAATCCAATGTAGAGGCAATAATGTAATATAATGCATTATTATATATATTAAATATTTATATATGTATTTTGATATAGTCTTAAAGTTACAGCCGGCCCTTTGAGTGCAACCATAATTCCTACGTGGCCCGTGATGAGATTGAGTTTGACTCCCCTCCAGAGCCCATACTGTGTCCCTGTTAGTGTTTACTTCCTGTCTGTCTTCTTCTGCTGATTTGTCTGACGTCAAACGCTCCGTCTTTTAACTTCTTTCCTCTCCTCCCTCGATCCTCCTCAGGAACTGTCATTACTTTGCTTAGCAGTGGTGTGTTATCGAGTTTTATTTATTATAGCACCTTTCACAGAAATACAATTAACAAATGGCTTCACAAGAAAGAACACAAGTGAAATTGAAGACCACGGAAACATGAAAGGAACAAACACAAGAACAGACCAGTATGATAACCCCCTGCTGTGTCCTCCCTCAGGTGTGGACTCCATGTCTAACTACGAGCAGGTGATCCGACAGGTGCGCTACTATAACCTGCGGCCCGGTCAGATGACAGAGAGACGGTTTCGCCTCACCTGCTCCGAGCTCAACGGACGCTACACCAGCAACGAGTTCGACCTGGAGGTCAGTGTGAGCTACGGCTTGATGTTGATCATATGTGAAGTTAAAGGTCCTCTGTTACACTGTTGTTCATCGATATCTCACAGGTCTCAGATATATACAGAGCCTGTCTCTGATTGGCTGAAACACCAAACAGATCATTGCAGCATTACCCATAATCCCCTCTGTTTCAGCCCTGTTTCCAAAGTGCTGATTCTCTGTCTGTTACTTCAGATGAAAATAAGGAGCCCCTCCCCACGCCCCTCTGAGAGAGGTTTGGTTACAAAGAACTCAATGTAGCTCTAGAGGAGATTCAGGTGATAAGAGGGGGGGGGGGGGGGGGGGGTTACCTTGGTTGCTGATTGGCTAATGGTTACACAAGACAAAACATCGTTATGACATAAAGTGGCCAAATTGTGATCAGCTCATTTTCAGACAGGTTTTTATTAGGGCTGTCAAACGATTACAATTTTTAATCAGATTAATCACAGTTTAAAAATTAATTAATCAGATTAATCACCATTCGAACTATGTCCAAAATATGCCATTTCTTTATGTATATTGTTGGGAATGGAAAGATAAATGAAAGCAAGCAGATATATCCATTTAACACAGTATGTATGTTTATTATAACATTTTTCTGTGTGTCAAAATGAAAGACAACCCACACACACACCTATCAATCATCAAACCGTGGGGTCTTAATTAATTACGTGTTGATTTCTATCAACGGGGGAGTACTTCAGGAAAGTCGACAGAGGGGGGGGGGCCTAGTGGAGTACTTCGTGACCACAGAGTGTGAACGTTGTGATCAGCTGTTTTAGCGCAGTTCTCCAGTGAAGGGGGGAGTCTCCCTCCGCAGCCGGTTGGCGTAGTTTTGGCACAGTTCCGTTGTTCAGACCGACGTTAACAGCAGCCCTGTCTGTGCACACGGAGACCGACTCTGTCGTCCGGTGATCTAACCGCCTTCTGGAAAAGCTTCACAAGTACGTCGGTACGCAAATGCGCTTTGTGACACAAGTGACGGTACGCATTTCAGATTACGCACATAACCTGCGTACCAGTTATGTGCACCCCTGTACCAGAGCCATATTATTACTATTATATGGCTCTGCCCTGTACTACAGCAAGAGTATTCTCCGTCTGGACTTCCTGCAACAACACCACGCCGTTATCAAAGATGTTCTATTGAGAAGACGATCACTACGTGACAAAAGTTTTCCAAACCGTGGCTACTGAAATCAATCTGACTAACTGCTGTCTGTGCAATTTACTCCGCGAGTTGGCAGACTTTATTTTGCTTACTTTAACATCGTGTCTCATGGTGGGGCTAAGCCATTTCTTGGTATGGGTGTAGCCTACCCCAGCCATACCCTGGCGCTGCCACTGGTGGCACGTATGGGGCGGGCCATTCTGCACATGCGTTAAATATTTTAACGCAATTAATTAAAAAAATTAATTACCGCCGTTAACGCGATAATTTTGACAGCCCTAGTTTTTATATATCTGAAACCCTCCTCTCGCTGCCTTGATAATACCAACAGGCTTTTTCACAAATGTGTTTCATTGCAAGATCAACTGCATTGCCTTATCATGTATTGGTCCAAACACTAAATCATCATAGGTGACAGTTATCTGAATATCTTTGGTTTTGGTCGGATCAACAAAAGAAGCTGAAGAACGCACCTACAGGAGGGTTTCTATGAACACTCATTAATGGAGAGAAACATCAGTTAATTAATAGATCATAAAGCCTTAGTTACAGCCCAGCTGATTGTTAATGCAGTTCTCCTTTACTTTACTTAAGTTAAGTAACATTGGTGGGGAAAAGCTGGCATGTCCTGCCCATCTATCAATATAAGACACATGTCCCGGAAATGCAGTGACTATGCAGCAACATTATCCTCGGGCTGAAGGGTATTGAACATGAAACTATTTTCAAACATCATAACTATCACTTATGACCGTCAGAAGTAGGAAACTGCAATTTGTCGCCCGAGCCAGAGTGACTGAAGTGACTCCGGCAACATGCTCCCTTTGAGAGGAAATATTCAAATGAAGCCTCTGAACGAATCGACTTTCGCCCTTACCGTAGTTGCATAACGACGTTGGGAAATTAGCAATTGAAACGTGATATGCAGGAAAACCTCAACTCGAACGCAATTCCACTCGGAACATTTTGTAGGATGGAAATTGCGTGAGAAAGGTGATTATCTCCAACCGTGTTAACGACAAGCTCTCAAATCAAACCAGTGCTCTCAACAGCAGCCGAACATATGGAAAGACGGCACTCTGCACACTTCACCCTCTCCTATCGAGACCCTGAACTTCTGAGGGAATCAGGCTTCTCCGGCAGTGCACTTGTTATACACTCGCTTTATGAAGAAGCTCACGGTGCCGGCTCTCTGCTGCGTGTGTCTGTCCTTGGACGTATTCAAACAGGCGCTGCCGCTTGTTTGAGGGAACAACATGTTTCACTGACACGGTTTGAACCTTGGAGGCTGTCGGTGAATCTGCTTTACATCTCATTTCCTGTGTTGCACTGACTCCGTCTCCAAAAGGCGATTAATTCATTTACCTTTTCTCTCAAATCTTCACTTTATCATCGTCTGGAATATATATATCAGCTGCACGAGGTTCATGTGAGAGGCTTTGGGACTGAATGGATGTGAAATTAGGACTTTGTTCTCCTAAATCCTGTTTCCCACCCAGGTGTTCAGAGGTGGGAGGTAGGGGAGTACAAATACTTTGTTACTGTACTTAAGTACATTTTTACTTTTTACTTTGACTTCTTACACTTTGAACACAAATACCTGTACTTTCTACTTCTCACATGTTGAACTCAAATACCTGTACTTTCTACTTCTCACATGTTGAACTCAAATACCTGTACTTTCTACTTCTTACATGTTGAACTCAAATACCTGTACTTTCTACTTCTCACATGTTGAACTCAAATACCTGTACTTTCTACTTCTCACATGTTGAACTCAAATACCTGTACTTTCTACTTCTCACATGTTGAACTCAAATACCTGTACTTTCTACTTCTTACATGTTGAACACAAATACCTGTACTTTCTACTTCTTACATGTTGAACTCAAATACCTGTACTTTCTACTTCTCTCATTTCCCAAACAGCTGGTTCCTTTAGTCTGAATGTGTGTTTGGGGCGTGATCATTATTCTTTAGAGTCACTGCGTGCCTATTGGTTGGAACACGATCCGTGTATCCATCACTTCCTGGTCTTCTCTAAAGAAGAGGGACCAATGGAAACGTTGTCATGTTGCCGTTGTTCAGCATGGAAACATTCATTAGCTAACAATGACATTATTGTTCTATTAATATAAAGGGAGGTCAGGTACTCTTTAAAGCAGCTGCTAGCTATGGGTACTTTTTACTGAAGTACACTTCAAAGCCTTTACTTTGACTTGAGTACAGAAGTTTAGTCAGTACTTCTACTTTCACCAGAGTATTTTTTAACACGAGTATCTGTACTTCTACTCGAGTAAAGGATGTGTGTACTTTTGCCCCCTCTGCAGGTGAGCGTGCTGCACAGTTCAGACGCAGGGGAGCAGGTCAATCACATGGTAGCGCCGCCTCAGTACATGCAGGTGGTGCACCATCCGTCCATGATGCACGACCTCTACCCCAGCCACAGCTCAGGTAAGGAGATGTTTTCTGCATTGAAATACCATCGAAATCATGAATTACACATTTGTCTGTGTGTGCAGCATACGACACACTCTGTCCTTTAAGGCCCCGTCACACTGTCCCGAAATTGACACCCGATGGACACACGATAAAGGAAATGTTAAAATTCGGCTGTGATCGTAGTAACATCGGGCCATTCGTGAGGGCATCTAAGCCATCGTATGACCGCCGGTGGAGTTTCTCAGGCTCCGGCAGCAACTTCGTGAGCGGCAACTTCGTAAGGCACTCGTGAGGGCATCTTGTCAAATCGTGTCATCTTCGTGTTATCATCGGTGCATTCACCCTCACTCTGATCGGGGCGAATGCCCGATGGCACCGATGATAACACGATGCCCTCACGATGGCCTAACGAAGGGCAACATTTACACACGAATTCAACACGAAGATGAACCTTCGCAAGGTCCTTCGGCAATTTGTTGGCATGCCAAAGATTTTGCCACCGCTCACGAAGTTGCTGCCGGAGCCTGAGAAACTCCACCGGCGGTCATACGATGGCTTAAGATGCCCTCACGAACGGCCCGATGTTGCTACGATCACAGCCGAATTTGAACGTTTCCTTTATCGTGTGTCCATCGGGTTGTTTTATTGCACAACAAAATCATGTAAACATATTATGTAAATAACCCAATTTGTGTTCTGTGAAACTGAAAAGGATATAATATATTATTTTGAAGGCGAGTTGACAGGAAGTTGTTGTTGCTATGGAAACAACATGACGGAGAAAACGTAATATCTTCTACATATAAAGACGGATAAAGTAAAGAACAAAGTCTGAAGATATCAGTGCAGTATCATAGTACTGTAACATAATTGTTTGTGTTACTTTCGTTGCAGTTGTACGTCTTGAATGTAATGTAAAGGTTGCCTTCGTGTGTGGTTCGGGGCCATCTCCGTGCGAAATTCACAATTCAATATTCGTGTGTCCATCGGGTGTCAACTTCGGGACAGTGTGACAGGGGCTTAAACCCTCGCAGCAGACGAGGGATGACTCCCAGAGAAACCCGAATGAACTGGGAAAGAAATTAAATAAACTTTGTGGAGAGCAACACTCAATGCGATATCTCAGACGTGCAATAGAGATTTTAAAAAGCGAATCAAATCCCAAGATATACCGTCGAAATTACATAATTAATCATTTATATAAAAGAGATGGATCCAGAAGAAAGTCAGAAGTCTTTCATGTGCTTTGATAAAATACTTGTTATGTGTTATAATCTGATTTAAGTGCAGTATTTTCACTACGCCATATTAAGCATTTTAAAATAAGGCTTATAAGGTCATGAAACTTCCTAGGAGCTGGTCTTCACCGACACGTTTTCAAGAATCTTAGTGTGTTATAATCCAATATTTGTGTTGTATTAGTTCTTTTAGGATCCCCTTTAATGCCTAATCATCATGTACTGAATGCACTATCATCTTATAATGGGTTGTTTGTCATGGCAAACAAATGGTGACCTCCAGTTATAGATGTACGTGTTTCACCTTTAAGTCATTGTAAGATGTGTTTCATGATGTTCTGAATATGTATGTGATTGTTAGCTCTTATTAGAAAGCCCTTTAATCAGATTATAACACATTATAAATACCGTATACGTATGTTGACGGGGTTCTAATTGTCCGTCCGAAAACACTGGCCTAGTCGGTTGGGTGAGCTCCAAAACTTTATTTAGATCAGCAAAACATAAAATAACGAACCAGCACAACTTAAACAAAACAAAATAAACGTCCAAATCGGACCGTCCATCGCTCCCGGAGAGTAGACGTGTTCAGCTGCTGCCTTCTCTGCAACGACCTCTCGAACGCGTCCCAGCTGGACTGCGTCACTCTGAAGAACGTTGCAGTGAAGGCAACAGCCGGAACACGTTTGTGGATTTTATTTTGTTGTCTAACTTGTGCTGGTTCGCTATTTTTTTTTTTGTTGCTGATATAAATAAAGTTTTTTTGGAGCTTAAACAACCGACTGAGCCATGTATCGGATGGACGAATTGAACCCCGTCACAGACCGCATTCGAGCCATGGGCTTTACAGAAAGAGTTACAATAACACATCATTCCTTTTGTAAACTCGTTTATCAGATTCGTTTTCGCCTTTCCTATTTCCTTTGTCGCATTCTTATCTTCGGGCATATTGATGTCGCTTCCTGTCAGGTCCGATCTCATCGCATCACCCACACAGTTTCACCAGCAGAGATTTAATGGATTTTTAATAATCTATAGCAGAGATACTCGATTGCAGATTGATACGTGTCCACGGTGTCGCAGGCTAATGCGGTTTATGGATAAGTGATATTGAAACAACTCAAAACATATGGCCACAAAGCAGTGTGCGGTTATGGGCGTGGAATCACGGTGAGCTGCAGGTGTGAGTGGGTGAGGTGTGAGAACAGAGTCTGCTTTAAAGGATCCCATCTCACAGCGGGTCCCTGTGTTTTGGGGAATGTGACAGAATGTGACTTCACAAATCACCGATGGGCAGATGCAAAGCGAAGAGCTGAGAACTTGTCTTGCTGAGTCTTGTTAACCGCTGAGCCACCGCAGCCGTGTGCTAGCTATCCGTCCGGGGGCAAACATGGGGCGGGATCCAAGGGAACATTCGGTTTCGCTTTCTAGTTCCTTTATCGCTGCGCTCACGCCGTGTTACACACACAGCGGCGTGACAGGGCCTTCTCCCATGATGCACTGGGGCTTATCCCCCCTCCTCCCTCGGTGCGAGTGAGTGATCCGAAGTAAAGGGAACATGGTGAGGAGGAGAGACATTGGTCTTAATCTAACACACCAGCTTTAATTATTCATCAGACTCTAATGGATTCTACTTGGAGTCCCGGAGAGTTCAGTGGCCGATGCTGCTAACGGGCCTGTGTGTGTGTGTGTGTGTGTGTGTGTGTGTGTGTGTGTGTGTGTGTGTGTGTGTGTGTGTGTGTGTGTGTGTGTGTGTGTGTGTGTGTGTGTGTGTGTGTGTGTGTGTGTGTGTGTGTGTGTGTGTGTGTGTGTGTGTGTGTGTGTGTGTGTGTGTGTGTGTGTGTGTGTGTGTGTGTGTGTGTGTGTGTGTGTGTGTGTGTGTGTGTGTGTGTGTGTGTGTGTGTGTGTGTGTGTGTGCGTGCGAGGTCAGAGAGGGCGATGGGTAGTTGGAAATAAGAGTGTGGCAACAGTACGTAATAAGAGTTGTACAGTTGCTATCAGGGCACAGATGATATCATGCGGGAGAAGTGTGTGTGTGTGTGTGTGTGTGTGTGTGTGTGTGTGTGTGTGTGTGTGTGTGTGTGTGTGTGTACACGTGCAAACGCTCATCCAAGTTACTCTAAGGGGCTGCATGAAGCTTCACTGCGAGGAAGATCAAAGGCCGTGGATTAAGTGTGAAAATCTAGGGAACTAGACTGAATCAATGGATCATCTGAAGAGTCCTCTGTGGGTCTCCCTCTCGTTAAACACACACACACACACACACACACACACTCACACACTCACAGCAGCAGCAGGGACTGGTGGAGAGGGCAGGGTCGTGTTGTTCCAGTCGGCTGGAGATCAGAGCAGCAGAGAGATACATGTGAGATCAAGAGAGATCCTCGATGTATCTCGTGGTTATGATATTTAATAGAGCTTACGATGCATCTCTGCAGCCGCCGCGTTCTGCTCGGGGACCTTCGTTAAATGGGTGCTGTTTGCATGAAATATATATGAACCACTCTGTAACTTGTAAGCGGCTTTCAGTCAAATGTGTTGCCCGTTTCTCTGGCTGATGACAGAACAGATAAACAGATTCAGGTAGAAAGACGAGCACGAAGGAAACGCGACACGGAGGCTGATGGGAATAATAGTTAATAACAATACTGGCAAAAGTAAAGCAGTGATCAAATGGTTAAAAGACTGCATTCATACAGTGCTTTCTCCCAGGGTGCCATTTTAGAATTTTAAATTGATTCATCCATTAACACATCCAAGACAAGCCTTGACAGAGCTATAACTCAAGAGCTGCTGTCATATCATTTTGGGTTTTGCTTAAAATACATCGCAAAAAAATAAATGTATGCTTAACAGAATGTATTAACAAATAACAAATGTCTTACTTAAAAATCCTACCAAGAAAAAGCATTGGATTAAAATAAAGAAAACAGACATCGTGTTGGGAATTGTAAATCTGGTCTTTGCTCAATAGAAATGATCAGATGAACAGATCAGTGAATTCAGAGTTAAAGTGTGAACCTGAGGAATGTTCACAGGGACACGGACGTCTACACGATGTTTCATGGCGATAGATATTTCAGACTGGGTGAATGTGATGGACAGAGAATGCTGACCTGAAGCCACCATGGTCTAAACAAAGACAGAGAGGTGTTTATCAGTGAAGGCGGGAAAATACTGTGAAAACAGGTCAATAGGCACAATAATCAAATGTCATCATCCTTTTTACATTTTCTCCGTAATGTTGTTTCCATAGCAACAACAACTTCCTGTCAACTCGCCTTCAAAATAATATATTATATCCTTTTCAGTTTCACAGAACACAAATTGGGTTATTTACATAATATGTTTACATGATTTTGTTGTGCAATAAAACAACCCGATGGACACACGATAAAGGAAACGTTCAAATTCGGCTGTGATCGTAGCAACATCGGGCCGTTCGTGAGGGCATCTTAAGCCATCGTATGACCGCCGGTGGAGTTTCTCAGGCTCCGGCAGCAACTTCGTGAGCGGTGCCAAAATCTTTGGCATGCCAACAAATTGCCGAAGGACCTTGAGAAGGTTCACTTTCGTGTTGAATTCGTGTCCATTTTGCCCTTCGTAAGGCCATCGTGAGGGCATCATGTTATCCTCGGTGCCATCGGGCATTCGCCCCGATCAGAGTGAGGGTGAATGCACCGATGATAACACGAAGATGACACGAAGATGACACGACTTGACACGATGCCCTCACGAGTGCCTTACGAAGTTGCCGCTCACGAAGTTGCTGCCGGAGCCTGAGAAACTCCACCGGCGGTCACACGATGGCTTAGATGCCCTCACGAATGGCCCGATGTTGCTACGACCACAGCCGAATTTGAACATTTCCTTTATCCGTTATTCTTGTTCATGTGTACCAGTAGTCTGATACAATATGTACAGTTTGAAAGGGTGTTAAATGACATTTGGTGATGATTAAAGGTGGGGTAGGTAAGTTTCAGAAACCGGCTCGAGATACACTTTTTGTTATATTCCATGGAATGCTCTTAACATCCCGATAGCAATGAATATCTGAAGTGCTTTGACAACAAATCCATAAAAAAATGTCATCTGTAGAAGCCGTAATACTGTAAAAAGTACAACAGCCGGCCCGGCTAAACGGATTGGATTGCCGCCCTCTCTGTCAGCCTTCCATCTTGTGCACGCACAAATGTATCTCGTGCCGTCATTGGGCGTGCCGTCATTGGGCGTGCCCTCATTGGGCGTGCCGTCATTGGGCGTGCCCTCATTGGGCGTGCCGTCATTGGGCGTGCACTCATTGGGCGTGCCGTCATTGGGCGTGCCCTCGTTGGGCGTGCCCTCGTTGGGCGTGCCCTCGTTGGGCGTGCCGCCATTGGGCGTGCCCTCGTTGGGCGTGCCCTCGTTGGGCGTGCCCTCGTTGGGCGTGCCGCCGTTGGGCGTGCCCTCGTTGGGCGTGCCGCCGTTGGGCGTGCCCTCGTTGGGCGTGCCCTCGTTGGGCGTGCCGCCGTTGGGCGTGCCGCCGTTGGGCGTGCCCTCGTTGGGCGTGCCCTCGTTGGGCGTGCCCTCGTTGGGCGTGCCGCCGTTGGGCGTGCCCTCGTTGGGCGTGCCCTCGTTGGGCGTGCCCTCGTTGGGCGTGCCGTAATTGGGCGTGCATTGCAGCAGTACTTCAATGACTCGCGAGCAACAGGCGGCCACTTCCACCAGTCTGCTGACGTCATGTGCGCGTTCATGTGTGTTGGAGGAGGTGCTCTGGAAGGAAGTCTGAAGGAAGGGGCGGATTCTTTTCGGCTGTGTACTTTCAAATTTTAGTGCACTCGAGCCGGTTTCTGAAACTTACCTACCCCGCCTTTAATGGTTTTTGTGTTAATGTAATAACAGTTCAAACAGGATTTAACCGCGAACACCAAAGTAAGGGGGGGGGAAACGAAGACAATAGGAGGGTTGAATGCATTATGGGATATACAGTAGGGTCTTAGTGCTCCTTTACAGGGTCTAATGCAGCCTTCTGACGTCAAATGAAATAACGGCAGTACCTTTTTGAAGTGTTTGAAGACTAAGAATAGAAAACTGGTGACATGAAATATTTTGTGTTCAGATAACGTTGTTGACCAATACATATGTAAATAAAAGGCTAGTAAACGTATGTGGGATTACCTGGTTATCTGAAGAAGAACGTGTTTTATCTTTAGCAGATGGAGCATTTATCGACTTCAAGTCATTTTCCCAAAGATGTCTCTATTCTTCTTTGGGATATGTTGGATCTGTGTTCATTCAACAGGGTCTAATTCAGCCTTCTGAATGTCATATTAAATTAGTGCATGACATATTTAGAGAATACACAAACTGGTGACTTGAATCATTTTATGTTCGGATAAAATGTTTCTTGTCTGAAAATCTGTTTTTCGAACCTAAAGACAGTTAAAGTTTGTGGGATTTCTATTTTAATTTTAGCATATAGAGAGACTAATTCAATGGGCTGTTATGGACGTTTCCAAAGATGTCTCTATTCTATCTGTGTTTTTTTCATTTTTGTTTTACTTTTACGACAAGTCAAATTCCTCGTACGTGTCAACCTACCTGGTAATAAACCTGATTCTGATTCTCCTCTCACTCTCCTCTCCTCTCCTCAGCCGTGCCCAGTGCTGCCACCCTGGTGATCGTGATGTGCATCGCCGCCCTGGTGGTGGTGGTGGTGTTCGGGATCTACCGGATCCACCTGACCCACCAGCAGGAGGGGAGGCTGGGGGAGACGGCTAGAGAGGCGGAGGGGAGCTGGGACGACTCGGCTCTCACCATCACCGTCAACCCCATGGAGGTAGGAGGGGGGGATACAGGGATATATAAGATGTGTATGTATACAATACGATACGATACAATACGATACAATACGATACAATACAGTACGATACGATACAATGCGATACGATACGATACAATACGATACAATACAGTACGATACGATACAATGCGATACGATACGATACAATACGATACAATACACTACGATACAATACGATACGATACAATGCGATACGATACAATACGATACAATACACTACGATACAATACGATACACTACGATACACTACGATACAATACGATACAATACAATACGATACACTACGATACAATACGATACAATACACTACGATACGATACAATACGATACAATACACTACGATACAATACGATACAATACGATACAATACGATACAATACAATACGATACAATACGATACAATACAATACGATACACTACGATACAATACACTACGATACGATACACTACGGTACTATACGATACAATACGATATAATACGATACAATACACTACGACACAATACGATACACTACGATACAATACGATACAATACACTACGATACAATACACTACGATACAATACACTACGATACAATACAATACGATACACTACGATACAATACACTACGATACAATATGATACACTACAATACGATACAATACGATACACTACAATACGATACAATACGATACACTACAATACGATACAATACGATACACTACGATACACTACGATACAATACGATACACTACGATACACTACGATACACTACGATACAATACGATAAGATTAGATATGATAACATATGATATGATGACACTTAGACAATATTAGACTCTTTAACGTAAATCTGATCTGGGATTTAATTGTGTGTTTAATTTTAGGGTGGAATAATGCACAAAAGAGTCCTTCAGTATAACTTTGTGAAATTGTGGGACCTGGTTTCTCCGATTTGATGAGAACAAAGAATTCTTATTGTTGCAGACACGATTTGGGTCATGGGTTTAATGTGTTGTCATGGTAGTTTGATTCATCGTGTCTCAGACCTACAATCTTTGAGCATTCAGTGTAACAGCTTTGACTTTAAAGCATTGCACACTTGTACCATGGAGTACCACTGTAGAAACACTCAAAAAACAAAAGGGGAATTTATCCACCTGCTCGTTTCTGACATATTTCTCACAGAACCTGAAGGAGCCTCAGGCTGCAGAGGAGGAGGAAGAGGAGGAGGAAGAAGAAGAAGAGGAGGATGATGAGGAGGAGGAAGATGACATCACCAGCGCTGAGTCAGACGACAGCGAGGAGGAAGTGGACGTCCAGCTACCCAGGATGCAACGCTCGAGCAAGATGGGCGAAAACTGGGACAAAACAACGATATCTTATTGAAGCACACACTCCCAGTCACTCGCACGCACACACACACACACACACACACACACACACACACACACACACACACACACACACACACACACACACACACACACACACACACACACACACACACACACACACACACACACACACACACACCCTGCAACACGGCCATACTGCAATCTCAAATCGGATGGTGGAAACAAAAAGACTTTATGTGATGTTGATGCTCTAAATATGAGGTAATACCGCCCCCTACTGGAACACTTCACTGAAACACACACAGTCAGAAAACCTCCCGTTTTATACAGCTGATAAAAAAATATCTGACACTAAAACTTTATCCGTCTTAAAGGGACAGCGCGCCAAATTTACGTCATCCCCTGAGACTCAAATGATCTCCCGCCCATTACACCACCACTACGTTAAATACAGTTTTATTTAATTTGGTCAATGTGTCTCTCTAATTTGTTAATACATCTCTGGTGTCCCATATTAATGCAAAACAGTCTTTATTTAAGAAAACTGAGTTGCAAAAGCAAAGGAAGTGACTATTTTTGGTTTGTATACTTCATGTTATTTATCAGTCTTTATTCTATAGCCTCTTCTATTCTATAGCCTCAAAGCCAGGTGATTTTACAGAAATAGCATATTTTCAATGGTACTCTGATCTGATAACGATCTGTGTGTAGTCATGGTGATCTAGAAAAGGGGTATGAGTTTCGGGGAAGGACAGAGGAGTCTCCTTGTACATTTTTATACGCTCCTTTCTTGTAAATAGTGAGTATAGTAGGTGACCCCACCCCACACACCACTCTCTCCCCCCAGAAACCCTCCTCTCCACCTGTATACAACACACATGACATCCATCATGTATGTTCCCACCATGGACCGTGAGCAGGAGGGTAAGCTGCGCCGGGAGCGTTTTAACAGACGCTTCAGATGCAGTCCAAAAGATCGGATTGAATCTCCGTCTCAGGTGTGGTCACAGCAGCGAGGTCCGTAACGAGTTCTCATCGCTACACCTTTATAGCACCATCAAAGTCCTGCTTTCATTAATGCTGCATTGTAGAGATGTTCACAGTGAGGCATCGTCACTTTTTAAAAGGGTCATTAATGTGTAGAGGCATCGGAGATAAAAAAGAGATAGGAGGTGTACCTGCAGGATGGTTGTTCTTCATGGCTGAAGGCACTTGTCACCTTGGATAAAAGCATCAGCTAAATGAAATAAAATGTAATAAATAAACAGGCCCTTGACATTTGAATTAATGGAAGATAAAATGTAAAAAAAAAAACTTGACAAAGATATATATTTTTGAGGCCATTATCATGAAATGCATTAGATCAATTCGATATGTGTTTAGTTGTTTTTTTCATACAACAATATATGTTTCTAATGGGTCATTTTCCCATTTAGATCAAGGATAATATAGAATATCATATAATCTAAATACTGAGTGGTTTTACAGTTAAATTAAATGTAGTTAGAAACACTAAAACACGTGTTTTAATAGTTAAACTACGAAGAAAGACAAACCAACAAGAAATGGTATGAGAGATATGTACACAGGCTGACATATGTAAATAATATTAATATATATTAAAATAAAGTTGATAAAACTAAAGAACTATTATAACAGTAAACTATTATACCAGTAAACCCGCACTACTTTAACATATAATAATATAAAATATTATAAAAGCTATATGATCACTATAATGAGGTGGCACCGGTACAGCTGAATAATGGGGCTAGTAAGGCAATGAATGTTTGATTTACGGTCATCAGATGGCTCGAAACACAACTCCATAGCATGCACTTTATTTAAACACTATCACCGTATCACTTTTGTAATGTACTGATAATGGTAGCTTAGCTTATGCTGCCAGCTCTCACAGAACAAACCGAGCTGTCCCATGGAAACATCCCTGCAAGAAACTTTTCCAACCGCTAACTTAGAATGAAATGCAGCGTTAATGAAAGAAATGTGGGTCTAGAGGTGATGTCAGGCTACATAAATCCCATGTCATGAGCAGCCGTTGGTGCCGCCGAATTGCAAAGTTGACGCGCATGTGGCTGTGTCACGTCGACGTAATGACAAACCCAGCGGAGGGTTCCTCACCTTGAAGGGAAAGGGCATTCGTCTCTGGCTGTGGCCGTCCTGAGTCCAGTCTGTCTGTATCGTTTGGGAGCGAAGACTCCGCAACCAATAGAAAAATGAGTAGGCTACCATGTGACGTGTTTAGTGGCTAAAGTCGGCCACAGATAAAACCAGGTTTGTTAAACTCACAACCACTAGAGAGTTTCCTCCAACTTACTGTGTCTCAATGTGCATACTTTGAGTGAACATTCACACTGTAACGCTGGACACTTCTCACTCTCAACAACCGCCATCTTGGCTAACGCTAGTTCAGCTGCTATTGTGGTTGCTTTGATGAACACAGCACTATACAAATAAAAGTTAGACATGTGGGTTTTATTCCCCTATTGACTATAGATGAAAGCTACGTCACTATCTCCAAATACATTGTTTATTTGTTTGCCAGTCTGAACATCGTAATTGGGCTCCTTGTAGATAAAAAAAAGTCGCACATTTGGATTTACTGCAAATCAAATGACAGCGAGTCGTTTCACACAAAAAGGGGCGTGGCCTTACTTCGAGGAAAAGTAGTGGACATGTTGATCTCCTCTAAACCTTAACCTACCACTATACTGGTGTCGAAAATAAGCCACCATTACTTTTATTGGGTTAATTAAAGTAATGATTTGCTGCCGTGAAAAACTAGATAGCTGGCTAACAACGACAGCAGCTGTATTTTAGAATTTGAAACATCACAACCCGGTCGGTCGATATCCACACAAACAACATGGCAGTGTTTCAGTAAAGTATCACATCGAGACACAGCTCTAGTGAGGTGTAGCTGGAGAACCTGCTGTGTGTTTAACTGTAGTTATATGTTCATGTAAAGATCCCATATGTTGTTTAAGAGTTTTCCTCATCTACTGTGACACCTGTTCTCGTGCCGTCGCCCCCCTCCTTGCACCCCCCCCCCTCCCTCCACTAAAACCGTTGGTGGATTTTGCATCGACCCCCGCCCTAATGTTGTCCTTCCTGACGTTTGTTTTAGAAAGAGGAGGACCGTGAAGATAACATGGATACCTTGTATAATGTGTAAGAGTTTTGTTTTTTTAAGTTTTCCGTTTTTCTTTCTGGACTCTTTGGTCTGTTTTTCTTTGGAATGGTCACTACAGCACTTTCTGTAAATTGGCCAATAAAAAGTTGTTTTTGAATCTAGCTGCGAGTCTCGTATTTGTATGGTTGTGTGTTCTGTGTGTGTCTGCAGTATGTCAGCACTTCACAGGCGTGGTATACGTGTAACTGTACTTTAATAATTAGTCCATGATGTTAATATCAAACTGCAATCATGCATTCTGATGCTATTGCTTTTTGTAGCCACAGTTAGGTTGTGTACATTAGTGAAGTTTAAAACACCTTTAATTGAGAATATGTCAAAAATATTGTTGTCATAGTATAGTATGTCAAAAAATAGTACAAAATAATACTGAGTCAAATATATGAAGCCTAAAATGGCGGATATATACAAAAAAAGTCACGCAAAAATTATAATATAGTTTGTCAACATCTTAAAGTTGTAGAATACAATGTTAAATGTTATATTATAGTATTTGAAATATAATATGAGAACACATGTGTTGAAAAATATCAAAAAAGGCATAGTATAGTATGTTGCAAAAAGCCACATGGTATTTCAATTTCTTTAAATCAAAAAATGACCAAAAAGTCATAGTATAGTATGTTGAGAAGACACACAGCAATACACTTAATCCTAAAAGCATGCAAAAAAAGTCCCTTTACTTGTTCTTCTTTTATAACATCTCAGTACAGTATGACATAAGTCTTATATGCAAGGCCAGACCACATGAGTATATGATAATATCTCAATCTCAATCTTTATTCATTTATATAGCACATTTAAAACAACCTTCAGTTGACCAAAGTGTCGTACAGGCAATAACTACAATATTAAATAACACAATTGGAGTACAATAATAAAACAATAATTAAAAACATGATTAAAAGCACAATAACTAAACATATAAAACAACTAGTATTAAAAGCCAGTGCAAAGAGGTGAGTTTTTAGCTGAGATGTAGAGGTTCAATAGACTCAGCAGCAGTCCGGATATGTGCTGGGAGGCTGTTCCACAGTCTGGGAGCTGCATCACTGAAAGCCCTGTCGCCTCTGGCTTTTTTCCTGCACGAGGAACCGCCAACATATTCTGCAATGCTCTAGCTGGAGCGTGGCGGTGCAACAACTCAGACAGGTAACGTGGTGCCAGTCCATGCAATGATTTAAAAACAAGTACGTTTGAACTGGATCCTGTAACTGACAGGAAGCCAATGAAGGTCTGCCAGAACGGGTGTGATGTGGTCATAACGTCTCTTCCCAGTAAGAAAGCGTGCAGCCACATTTTGGACCAGCTGCAGGCGACGGATCAAACACTTATCAACACCAAAATACAGGGAGTACCAATAGTCTAAACGAGACGTGATAAATAAGTGGATTAGCTGTTCAAATTCCTTACTAGGAAGATAGGCTTTTACCTTCCCCAGAAGCCGCAGCTGGAAGAAGCTTGTCTTGACAACTGAGCTTATCTGTTTGTCGAATTTAAAACAGTTGTCAAAGATGACTCCAAGATTTCTGACAGAGGGACGGCTGTAGGAGGCTGAGGGGCCGAGCACACTATTAAAGCCATCCAGGAGATCAGACTGGCCAAATATTATAATCTCTGTCTTGTTTTCGTTGAGAGTCAGGAAGTTGATTTCCATCCATGATTGTATGTCTTTCAGACAGCTAAGCAAGGCAATCCTAGATTCCTTATTTGCTTTTATCGGCAGGTATACCTGCAGATCATCTGCAAAGCACTGGTAAGAAATGTTATGCTTTTTAAAAATGTACCCCAGAGGTAGTAAATACAGACTGAACAACATGGGGCCGAGGATAGAGCCTTGTGGGACCCCATATGCTAGTGGGGCTGCAGCTGAAGAATGCTGGCCAAGATGCACAGAAAAGGTCCTTTCTGACAGATAGGATTGAAACCATAATAGGCTTATTTCTGCCGTAAAGACTGGATAAAGCACTTTGAATTGCCTTGCGTTGAAAAGTGCTATATAAATAAACTTGCCTTGCCTTGCCTTATTTCCTTCTGTACGGAGGTCCTGCAGTGTTGTTTGTCATTGTATTCAATCACAGGACGTTGTTTCTGCTGCTGTGTGACTCATTATTCTGCTCTGTGAAGAAATGCAACCACACACTGATGCCTGTTATTAGAAGATAAATATATGGAGGCACAGCAGGGGGTCCCTCAGGAGACACAGTGGAACGGCGGGGGGGAGAAATAAATGTGTTTCACTGGAAATGAGCGAAAGGAGTTTGCTTTGTGTCTCTGTCTTTTATATATTTCAAAACAAACTGTCAAAGGTCTGAGGTGGAAGGAGTACTCGGATACTTCAGTCAAACAGCATTACTACAGTGCTAATACCCTGTTCTGCATTCATAATTGTACTCAAGTAAAAGTACAAAATGATAAGAATGCAAATGTACTTTAAGTACCAAAAGTAAAAAGTACTTACCCTGTATTATGGTCCATTTCAGAATTATATATATTAAACTGTTTTGTTATCATTTTGAATGCATTAAAGATCTCCTACTGTATCGTGCTATTTTTAGGCATATAGTATGGGTCTCAGATATATACAAATATGTCTGATAGGACTGCGGGCGTAGAGCCAGCCCACATTTCAGATATTACGGTGGCTGTGAGGGAGTGCGGTCGTCTTTCAATCAAAAGGTTGTGGGTTCGATCCCAGCCCGTGCAGTCAACATGTCGATGTATCCTTGGGCAAGACACTTAACCCTGAGTTGCTCCCGATGGCATGTGTGTGAATGTTAGGTCCTAGAGCAAGTGGTACTGCTCTGTGTGAATGGGTGAATGACATGTAGTATGTAAAGCGCTTTGAGGGGTCGTAAAGACTGGATAAAGCGCTATACAAGTACAGTCCATTTACGTCATATCGGACGCAAATCTGGATCAGCTCCGTTGTAGCTCCGTTTTTAGAGATGTGGGTACGGAGGAAAAGAGAGAGGGTTTCATTTTCTGACGCTGCCTGAGTTCCCGGACACACCGGGGACACGTATTTATGTTTAAAAGACATCAAAAAGTGTATTTTGCATGATAGGACACATTTGATGTGTGCATAGAGACCAAAGCAGCACTGTTGTCATGATCTAAAGGGAAACCGTGCTGCACGCTGCGTTCAGTGTTTGCTTCTTTGGACTCCTCTTAAAAAGTCCCCTATTACACTGTTTTCCATCAATATATTACAGGTCTCAGATACATACAAAACATGTCTCTGAAGTGTTCCCATCATTGCAGCATCCCGTAATCTCCTCTGTTTCAGCCCCGTGTCAAAAGTGCTGATTGGAAGTGTCGTGTCTCTGTCCGTGGTGCTGAAGGGACGCTCAGCACCACGGACAGAGACACGCACAGCCGCTCATCTGCAAATAATGAAATCCCGATGTTCTGATTTCTGAGGAGAACAGGCTGTGGCGCACATTCTAGATTTGAGGACACATTTGATTTTAGACTTTGGAGGGAAAGTAATTGGTGAAGAGCGAGAACATTTGTGCTGGTTAGAGGTTCTCCTACATTTCTAAAGAACAGTTTGAGAGTTAATTATAATTATTTAATGTTAAGGAACAAGGTTAAGGTTTAGTTTCAAGTGAGGGTTGGGTATTATGTTGTGATGGCTAAGGTTAGGGGGATTAGAAAATACATTTTTAACGATGAAGGTCCTCATATAATAGAGCACAAGTGTGTGTGTGTGTGTGTGTGTGTGTGTGTGTGTGTGTGTGTGTGTGTGTGTGTGTGTGTGTGTGTGTGTGAACTTGTATTGATGATACGGTGAGGACATGGTACTGTTTACATCCAACAAGGACTCCAAGAATCTCCAAAAGGAAAATAATTACATTTGAAGATACAGAGTTGGAGTAGGGTTATATTATAATGTTAATTTGCATTATGTTTGTTAATACTTACTCTTTTTATTCTATTCTTACTTAAATATTGCAATAACTGGTGTGTGTGTGTGTATCTTGCATTCTGTATTTTATAATAACAATCAAGCTGAACACGGAACATCTCCTTCATACATATATATTTGTACATATACGTCCATTTTAAATATATTCTTATGTACATTCCACCTTACAAACTCACCACTCGCATCTCTTCACTGGAGGCCCTTTTATAGCCAGAAATATGATCGATACAATGTCTCCATCTAGTGGGCATTGACTGCACTTCATCACCGTCATGTTCCAGCAGGTAGTACATGATGTGTAACCCGGAGCAAAGCGGGAGTATAATAAAAATAAATACCCTCTCATTTGACTGTGAGGTATTTCCTTTCATGTATTTGCCCGAGCCCGAGGACATGCGCACACCCAGAGGCTTTATGTCATGTTCTCAATAGCTACAGCGTGCGTGGGGCAATTAGGGATCTCCAGACCCAAGCCCCTCCAACGTGGCAGTGTACACATGACTTCAAGAAAGTGTGCAAGAAGAACTAGAAATAAAATGGTGCGAGTGACACAATGGTGTAAGTAATATGTGAACAATATACAAGTAGAGTAAGATGCGAATACAAACAGATTGTAAAATATAATATCCACTAAGTATTGCCTCCTGTCTTTGTGTCGATGTGCAGTCGGCGTCGATCAGGAGCGTGAGGCAATAGAATAATGAAATGTGAACTTTGCATTATTAGTGTGTTGTGTTGCACTCCCGGCGGGCGGTGGGAACGAGGTGAAAGTCGTGCAGTGATTGTTACTGAGGGCGATGTGAGGATCTGTTGGATTCTGACACATCGAGGAACTCAGGTCCTGTCAGCTGTCCAGGAAAAACACTTTGTATACACCTCTCAATAATTCCCTTTAAAAAGTTCCCCTATTATCCTGTTGTTCATCAATACATTATAGCTCAGATATATACAGAGCCTTTCTCTGATTGGCTGAAACACCGAACAGATCATTGCAGCATTACCCATAATCCCCTCTGTTTCAGCCCTGTTTCCAAAGTGCTGATTCTCTGTCTGTTACTTCAGATGAAGATAAGGAGCCCCTCCCCACGCCCCTCTGAGAGAGATCTGGTTACAAAGAACTCAATGGAGCTCTAGAGGAGATGCAGGTGATAAGGGGGGGGGGGGGGGGGGGGGTTACCTTGGTTGCTGATTGGCTAATGGTTACACAAGACAACACATCGCTATGACATCATAAAGTGGCCACAATCTGATCAGCTCATTTTCAGACAGGTTTTTATAGAAATGGATCAAAAAGAGAGAAAATCTTTGTTCCTGAAACTTTCAGAGTCTCTTTCCACAGAGGGGACACATGTTGATGTAGAAGAGACATGAAGAAGAGGGGACACATGTTGATGTAGAAGAGACATGAAGAAGAGGGGACACATGTTGATGTAGAAGAGACATGGAGAAGAGGGGACACATGTTGATGTAGAAGAGACATGGAGAAGAGGGGACACATGTTGATGTAGAAGAGACATGGAGAAGAGGGGACACATGTTGATGTAGAAGAGACATGAAGAAGAGGGGACACATGTTGATGTAGAAGAGACATGGAGAAGAGGGGACACATGTTGATGTAGAAGAGACATGGAGAAGAGGGGACACATGTTGATGTAGAAGAGACATGAAGAAGAGGGGACACATGTTGATGTAGAAGAGACATGGAGAAGAGGGGACACATGTTGATGTAGAAGAGACATGAAGAAGAGGGGACACATGTTGATGTAGAAGAGACATGAAGAAGAGGGGACACATGTTGATGTAGAAGAGACATGAAGAAGAGGGGACACATGTTGATGTAGAAGAGACATGAAGAAGAGGGGACACATGTTGATGAAGAAGAGACATGAAGAAGAGGGGACACATGTTGATGTAGAAGAGACATGGAGAAGAGGGGACACATGTTGATGTAGAAGAGACATGGAGAAGAGGGGACACATGTTGATGTAGAAGAGACATGAAGAAGAGGGGACACATGTTGATGTAGAAGAGACATGGAGAAGAGGGGACACATGTTGATGTAGAAGAGACATGAAGAAGAGGGGACACATGTTGATGTAGAAGAGACATGAAGAAGAGGGGACACATGTTGATGTAGAAGAGACATGAAGAAGAGGGACACATGTTGATGTAGAAGAGACATGGAGAAGAGGGGACACATGTTGATGTAGAAGAGACATGAAGAAGAGGGACACATGTTGATGTAGAAGAGACATGGAGAAGAGGGGACACATGTTGATGTAGAAGAGACATGAAGAAGAGGGGACACATGTTGATGTAGAAGAGACATGAAGAAGAGGGGACACATGTTGATGTAGAAGAGACATGAAGAAGAGGGGACACATGTTGATGTAGAAGAGACGTGAAGAAGAGGGGACACATGTTGATGTAGAAGAGACATGAAGAAGAGGGGACACATGTTGATGTAGAAGAGACATGGAGAAGAGGGGACACATGTTGATGTAGAAGAGACATGGAGAAGAGGGGACACATGTTGATGTAGAAGAGACATGAAGAAGAGGGACACATGTTGATGTAGAAGAGACATGGAGAAGAGGGGACACATGTTGATGTAGAAGAGACATGGAGAAGAGGGGACACATGTTGATGTAGAAGAGGGGACACATGTTGATGTAGAAGAGACATGGAGAAGAGGGGACACATGTTGATGTAGAAGAGACGTGAAGAAGAGGATTTTGCGTAATAGGTGACCTTTACAAATCGTTTGACTCACTCAGATGCTGCGTTGCTTGAGAGACATGTTGGGCGAGGACACGTCTCTCGTGGTCGATGACAGAACAGCTGTGAGTCACATAACATTTATAGATTGAGTCATCGTCAAACCAAACCCCGACGGCATGACTGTTCTGCATGGAGTGTGAGAGGGGGGAGGCGGGTTCAGAACATCTCTTCCGACAGCAGGTCCTGGCTGTTAAAAGCACACACTGCGGTGGACTGGCAGCTTGTCACCACAACAACAACAACAACAAACCTCCCTCTGTTTCAGTAAACAGTGACGCCCAGTGCCTCAAAGAACAAGAAATAGAAAGGCTGGAAAACATTAGTATGGAACCTGACCCGGCGGTACCCATTTCCAATCGTCCACGCAGACTTTACATGCTGCTGTCTTTGAAAACCAATGTTGTGTTCTCATGGCAACAACAACACAACATCTTACCTGGAAAAGTGAAATCTAAAAACGATGAAATGCAACACTGAGCTGAGGAGTCTCTACTTTAAAGAGTCCTCTCCTGCTGATGTTCAGGTGTATATCAGAATGTAGTGTCTCTACTTTAAAGAGTCCTCTCCTGCTGATGTTCAGGTGTATATCAGTATGTAGTGTCTCTACTTTAAAGAGTCCTCTCCTGCTGATGTTCAGGTGTATATCAGTATGTAGTGTCTCTACTTTAAAGAGTCCTCTCCTGCTGATGTTCAGGTGTATATCAGTATGTAGTGTCTCTACTTTAAAGAGTCCTCTCCTGCTGATGTTCAGGTGTATATCAGTATGTAGTGTCTCTACTTTAAAGAGTCCTCTCCTGCTGATGTTCAGGTGTATATCAGAATGTAGTGTCTCTACTTTAAAGAGTCCTCTCCTGCTGATGTTCAGGTGTATATCAGTATGTAGTGTCTCTACTTTAAAGAGTCCTCTCCTGCTGATGTTCAGGTGTATATCAGTATGTAGTGTCTCTACTTTAAAGAGTCCTCTCCTGCTGATGTTCAGGTGTATATCAGTATGTAGTGTCTCTACTTTAAAGAGTCCTCTCCTGCTGATGTTCAGGTGTATATCAGTATGTAGTGTCTCTACTTTAAAGAGTCCTCTCCTGCTGATGTTCAGGTGTATATCCGTATGTAGTGTCTCTACTTTAAAGAGTCCTCTCCTGCTGATGTTCAGGTGTATATCAGAATGTAGTGTCTCTACTTTAAAGAGTCCTCTCCTGCTGATGTTCAGGTGTATATCAGTATGTAGTGTCTCTACTTTAAAGAGTCCTCTCCTGCTGATGTTCAGGTGTATATCAGAATGTAGTGTCTCTACTTTAAAGAGTCCTCTCCTGCTGATGTTCAGGTGTATATCAGTATGTAGTGTCTCTACTTTAAAGAGTCCTCTCCTGCTGATGTTCAGGTGTATATCAGTATGTAGTGTCTCTACTTTAAAGAGTCCTCTCCTGCTGATGTTCAGGTGTATATCAGTATGTAGTGTCTCTACTTTAAAGAGTCCTCTCCTGCTGATGTTCAGGTGTATATCAGTATGTAGTGTCTCTACTTTAAAGAGTCCTCTCCTGCTGATGTTCAGGTGTATATCAGTATGTAGTGTCTCTACTTTAAAGAGTCCTCTCCTGCTGATGTTCAGGTGTATATCAGTATGTAGTGTCTCTACTTTAAAGAGTCCTCTCCTGCTGATGTTCAGGTGTATATCAGTATGTAGTGTCTCCATGCTTTAATGTTCAAAAAGCTCTTTATGTTTCTCATACTGCGCTCTTTTGTGATTGGTCAACCGCTAAGAGATGTCCCACCCCTTAGCCTATCACGTACAATGTGTTGGAGCGCTAGCCAATAGAAGCACCAGGGTTACATAGTGATGTCACTATGTTAGGAGGTGAACAGAGGAGGGAAAACACCAAAAAAGCATAATAGGGCCCCTTTCAAAAAGTACAACACACACACACAGGTGATGTAAAAGAGAAAAACAAAAAATTATATTCAAAGGAAATATAATAGGTAATTTTAAAGAATGAAATGTTAAGAATTGTACGTCAACGTGGTGGAGAAATCGTAGTAGTGTTGCGGCCAAAAACCTAGATGTCGACGGGCGACAGAAAGGCCGAACTGGAGTCCTCGAAACTGAACGCTACAAAGAAAACGAGGTGGCATCACAATAACTAAGTCCACTACTTTATTTACTTTTTCAAATCCTACACGGTTGACCAATCAGATTCCTCTCATCTGTGTGCTTGACTTTACATGCTGTGGTTAATAAATGACTGTTAGTGTATCCGTGAGTCTCCCCTTCTCGTCCCCTCCAAGAGGCAGTGAGAATACTCAGAGCTCTGGAGCGCAGCTAATCCTTTGTTATAAAATAATCTCCTCATAAACAAACCTGGTCCTGTTTACACTGAGACAATTACACTCAGCAGGGTCTGGGGAAGAGCTGTGTCAAGTCTCAGATAATACAAATATATATATATGAAATATGAATAATAATAATATGTATTTGTTCAGCCCTTTTCATATGCTTTAATAATTTGGCACACAACACAACCAAAGAGAAAATAAGAGGTTAAAACATATAAGCACACATGCAGCACATGCACATGATACACAATGATACAATGATACACATGATGATACACACAATGATACACATGATACACATGATAAGCAAGAAAAAAATAACATTCATATAATAATTAATTACTTGTTTACACTTATTCATTTCTCTTTTATTCTTTCATTGTACATATAATTCAGTGTGGCTATCTCTCTAGGTCAGGGGTTCTCAAAGTTTTGATGCGTGAGGGCCAATGTCGGTACCCAATATTGGATTGAGGGCCGCCCAAGAAAAAACAGAACACAAAATAATTCCAAAACAAATCCTTTCTTTATTGAACTAACCAATTACCGCAACTCGCGAGATGCCTAGTTGCCATGCAACCAGTAGTCTAGCAAACTTTCCACAAGCTGTCATTCATAATTTAGGAATGACAACCCAGGGGGCGCAGTTTTACCATTCTTAGATTCCATTCTAATTCTTACTCGATACAACCATGGAGGATTAAAATATAACGCATGCATTTCAGCGTGTCGCATTAACTATCGTGGGCCGCCAGAAACATTTCCGAGGGCCGCCATTGGCCCGCGGGCCGCACTTTGAGAACCCCTGCTCTAGGTCTAGCCCTCCATCGTCCGTTGCAGTCATCCCGGCTCTCCATAGATCTGGCCAGGTCTTTGGTACTTTGTGCTATAATCATTTAAAATGTAATTTATGTTTGTAATTAAAAAAAATGTCGACAACTTACTGTATGTAGGCTCCTTCCTTGCAGGCTTCGCGGTGCATTCTCCCCTCCTTGATTTAGGATAGGCCAATCTGTACACAGATGATGGGCTGGCTCTCCCATCGTCTGAAGTAACCGCAGTTTGGACAACGCTGTGTGAACGCCACAAAAGTCCCATTTTTTCGTTTTTGGACATCACAGTCTGTCTTACAAACCGGACATTTTTCAAACAGCTGTCCGAGACAGCTTTCAAACACAATGTACTTTGCGTCACTGTGCGTGGATCGTGTCTGAAGTCTAATGTAACAAAACAAAATTAACAATACATGTTAGATGTCAACTCTGAACAACAGTAATAGTAATGTGTACAAAATATACCACACTTACGATACGTCAGATTCTTCTACAGTATCATCAGGGTGGTAACTCGAACCCAGAGTCTCTTCAAAAAATTCAATCGAAGTCTCTCCTTGTTCCTGCTCCAACTCTAGTCGAGGTCTCTTGCGAGGTCCCAATCCTGGGCCCTTTAGTGGTGTAGATGCTAAGGTGCATTCTGGGTAGGTTGAAGTTTTAGTGCCAACATTTTTGAAAGACACTGTGGCCTGGATGCCTGTTAATAAAAGGGAAACGTGCATAAATACATTATATAATACACCAATACATTGTAAAAGGCCAACAACGTGTGTACATCCGACAGATTAATTCATGAACCATTTAGAAAAAACTACAAACAGCACTTTATTTCCTGAAGTACACATAACAGTATTTCTGTGATATACAATAATATCAATTAAAGTTGTATTTATAGAGCACATTTAAAAAGTGCTGTACATGTAATAAAAGCACAATTAAGGTAATGTATCACAAATAAAATAAAACAGTCAGTGTTAGAGTCTACCTTTGCTTCTCACGTGTGCCGACTTCAGTGTTCCCGAGGACAACTGTGTAGCGACTGACACTTTCAATGCCACTGTCTGTGTCCCCACAGACCGCGTCTCAGCCCTCTGTAGGGTTCCCACAGAAACAGTCTGTGTCCGGTCTGTTTGGCATCCGACTGTGCTGGAGCGGTGGGGGGTACCGGGGTCCTGTTGTGATGTACTCTAAGAAAGATACACATAATATTAGGGGTGCACCGAATGGGAAATTCTTGGCCGAAACCGATACCGAAAATAGGAAACAGTTGGCCGAAAACCGAATGCCGAAAGGCCGAAAATGATTAATAGAAATATATATATATAATTTATACATTTTTTACCAATGTTGTTCAGCTACCTGATTATGGAAATAGACATGATTATGGCAAAACATAACTTAAATAATAATCACTATTATGGGTCCATAAAACATTTATTCAGCACTTTTGAACATTTGTACATTTATTTTCTCTGTAGGATAATAACTACAACAAAGTGCATTCAGAACAAAGCCAAGGGGCTTTAAAACAGCATAAACATCTAGGCCAGTAGGCCTACAGCAAAATAGTGTCAACAACAACAACAACAACAAATGCACCTATAAGTGCATGTATACAAATGTGCAAACTGGATAAATCCACATGAATGTAACTATAGTATTTACAAATGAAAGCTTATGATAAGCCAGCCTTGTCTACTTATTAAGGAAACGTGGGAGGTTCTTTTTAATGAACAGTAGCTTCTCTGCTTTATCAGCCATGAGTCTGTTCCTCTTCTCATCAAGCACATGAGAGGCAGCGCTGAACAGTCTCTCGCTGTCAGTGCTTGTGCATGGAGCACTCAAATACTTGCGTGCCACCTTGGCCAGGTCAGGAAAGCGGTCTTGTTTGTTTCTCCAGTATCCAAGAGGGTTCTCGCTTCTGGGGATGGGTACTTCTGAGAGATAATCATCTAACTGTCGAGCGGTTGAGCTTGTCACCAGCCTGGCATTTGAGAGGTTTGAGAGAATAAGATTGTATTTAAAATAGGGACAGTGCATAATGAACATTTAGTCAAATGTATATTTACGCATGCCAGATCACTTGGCAGACAAATAAAATCATCTGACATGTCAAAAGAAATTACAACATTAAGAGCATATTACATAGCAGCACATACAGTACTAATAAATATCACATTCAGTAGCACATAGTACAGTAAGTAACCAAGTCAGAACAGAGTAGCCTACCTATTTGGGGTAGTATTCTCTTCCATGATCTCGTTGAACATATCAGACAACGAGGGTGGTTGCCCCCTCTCCTCCTCCTCCTCTGCTGTAGACAGACGAGCCCTTTTTTCTGTGGTCTGCGTCACGTCTCCTGTGCTGTGCGCAGCAGCCTCCTCTCGTGGGTTCTCCTTATCCAACACAGCCTGGATCATGTCTCGTGCGCTTTGCTTTTTCCCCGCATCAAAATAATTGTCTTTATATCGCGGGTCAAGTACAGTCGCGATACAGTACAGGGGATCAGAGTAGATATCAGCAAAACGTGTGTTGACAGACTCCAAGAGTGTACTTTTCATAGTTTTTACTCCACGGTCCGTTTCAACCTCTTTCCTTAGAAGACGCTTTAGAGCCGCATTTAAAGGGATGACGTCTGCCACCGATGCGTCAGATGAGCTAATCTCTCTAGTTAGCTGTTCGAATGGGGCAAGAATGGAGAGAATGTTTTCCATTAAGATCCACTGGTTTGGAGTGAATGATGCGGGGAGATCATGATCTGCGCTGTATGTAGCCAAGGTTCGCTTTTGAGCAAAGAGGCTTTCCAGCATATAATATGTACTGCTCCACCGTGTACTCACATCTTGTTGGAACCGTTTTGTTGTTACTCCAAGCTCATCTTGTATTGGCTCAATGCGAGAATAGGCCAGTTGAGAGTGTTTGAAGTGACCAACAATCTTTCTGCTTATGGCCAACAGATCTTTTACGCTGCGTTGAGCCAACACTCCCTCGTTCACAGCTAATTGCAGAGTGTGGGCCATGCAGCGTATTCCACTCAGATTGCATTCTTCTATAGCTTTAGTTATATTTCGTGCGTTATCAGTGACTATTGCGTGCACTTTAGGTCGGTCGATATGCCATGTGTCGAACATATTGGCGAATGTCAACGAGATGGACTGTGCTGTATGAGACCCCCTAAACTCTTGCGAATGCAGCAGAATCTTTTGCAGTTTAAAATCCTTGTCGATCCATTGTGCAGTTAGACTGAGCATACTGGTGATGCTTACGTCTGAGCTCCATATGTCTGTCGTGAAGGCTGTAATATCTGTAGCCAAGAGCTCATGGATGTGATTAGCAACGACATTGTACAGTTCAGGTAAGCACACGTCTGCTAAGTGTCGTCTGCTAGGCAAGGAATAACGTGGCTCAATATGCTCAATAAGCCTACGAAATCCAACGTCCTGTACGACAGAAAACGGTTGATCGTCCATGGCGATGCATTCCATTAACTTCCGAGTAATGCCCTTTGCCTTAGGACCATCACTGGGAAACCTTTTAATCTTTTCAAAAAGGTCCGCCACAGAAGGAGTCGGGGTGCTGGGAAGGACTTTTCTTTTCTGTGCGCTGGTGATTTCATCATACTCCGTATATTGGTCCGGGTGTTTAGATTTCAGGTGATGGAGTAATCCCGAAGTGCTGAAAGTCTTTGAAGTTACACCCCCTCGAGAAATGTCAGCTGAACACGTTTTGCAAATCGCAATCCGCGACTCTTTATCTGATATTGTGAAGTATCTCCAAGCGGCAGACATGTTGACTGTGAGCCAGCCGTGAGCATGGTCCCTGCCTCGCCGCGTCTTTATTACGTCATCACAACAACACGTTAGGTTGCCTGTTCTGACATTCGGTGATATTTTTTCGGTGCTTTTTAACCATTTTCGGCCGATAATTTTCGGTGGCCGAATTTTCGGTGCATCCCTACATAATATTCATACAATTAATTTTGTATTCGATTAAATCAGTCAATTCCCTAGAAGCAACACTTTCTGGGACACATTCCTAACGAAATCAAGTGCAAATCACAAAATATTAGGCAAGGCAAGTTTATTTATATAGCACTTATTCAAAGTGCTTTACAAAAAAAAAAAAAAAAAGACATTAAGCATTAAAAAAGAAAAGCTAATAAAATAAACATTAAGGAAAAATACATGGATAAAATGTACAGTGCAGTATAAAATATGAATAGTTCAATCAAACATTACAAGAAAAAGTACATGGATAAAAGTTAGATTAGGTAATTAGAGAAACGTTGTTGTTTCAGGTTCGTTAGCTTGCCAGCTAGATGAAAATGCTAACCTACGTGTGCTAGTTGTTAGTGTAATATGCCAACCTACCATGAACAACAGGTAGTGGTTCATATTAGGCTAGCAATAACGTGTTTACAATTGAAATCTTATACAGTAGTCTTCTACGTTTCGGTCATTCTTTTGAGCTGCCATGAAAACAATGTTATCGCCTAGCATGTCTAGCTCCCGGTGTTACCGTTTAACTGGTTACACCGGGGAAGTCGTTACGTTACATTAACGGTAGGAATGGGGCGTGTACTTTGAGGAGCCATTGTCGAATAGCCAGGAAATACACATTTCGATCGCTTCTTTTGTTGTTTACATTTATCTTTTGGTATATTTGGCTCCATAGGAACACTTTGATGCACATTCAGTATCAGTGTGTGAGGTTGTGGTTGCGATGCCGATATCCGGACGCGTACAGCGAGGACTACAAAATGACAATGAGGTGACTGGGGATGTCTGTTCAAAACATTGCAAACACGAATAAATCATTTCAAATATGTATTTGTCTCCGACTGTCATTTGTACATCGTTGTTAATGGGATGTTTCATCCGTGGCCAGCTGTGATCCTCTCGATTAACTTGTGACAGGACTTCTGTAGCTATTCTCCAGCGAGCAAGGTTTTTATTAAATACCTCCATCCCTCTCGTCACAACACGACTCTACACTGTGCATAAAAAAAACAACAAATGAAAATAACCTTGCTGGATAGTTTAAAATGAAACAAACAAACCATGATTCCATGGCTGATACCATGGAATCATGGAAACGTGTTATTTTCATGTATGTTGTTTTTTTTCTGCACAGTGTAGAGTCGTGTTGTGATGAGAGGGATGGAGGTATTTAATAAAAACCTTGCTCGCGTCCGGATATCGGCATCGCAACCACAACCTCACACACTGATACTGAATGTGCATCAAAGTGTTCCTATGGAGCCACATATACCAACAGATAAATGTAAACAACAAAAGAAGCGATCGAAATGTGTATTTCCTGGCTATTCGACAATGGCTCCTCAAAGTACACGCCCCATTCCTACCGTTAACGTAACGTAACGACTTCCCCGGTGTAACCAGTTAAACGGTAACACCGGTAGCGCGGTGGTTCATCTCGACACGATATGAACGCTATAGCTCCATTACGAACGACAACTAAAATGTACTGACCGTAGGGTAAATAACCCGGAGTATACTGTCTAGGCTAGCAATAACGTGTTTACAATTGCAATCGCTAGCAACTTAGTTAGCCCAGTTAGCACTGTGCCATAGCAGCCCGAAACAAGTGTACACATTTAAACAGTCGTGGTAGATACCTTGTTTGATAAATACACAAATAACAATGCAAACTTACAGGTTGTGTACTCGAATCTTCCCTTGCTCCAAACGGTCCAAACAAACTAGGAATAGCATCGTCCTTCATTTTCAATCGCTGTGCATATCCGGCCTTAACCTGGGCAATGTTTTGGAAGCTTTCGTCTGTGAAATGCCGCGCACACAGTGGCGATCTTCGAACCTCTGAAGGATAAGTGTTAAACAGAAATGTTAACCACTGACTTCGTCGTGGTTCTTCCGTCGGTAGCAGAAACAGCTCAGACTTCCGCTCACATTTCAGGAAACAGGTCCTTGGCTTTGGCATGACTGGATCGATTGTGAGCTGAACCAGAGCTTCCAACATGTTAGGCTGGAAGAGGGTGCGGCCAGCGCCGCTGGGTGTGGCCATAGCTCCATTTCGTTCCGGGTACGACATGACTTCATGATGCACCCGGAAGAATCAAATGGACAGTGACGTTTCTCCAACGAGGCGTTTTGGGGAGGTGTTCTCTGTGTTAGAGTTTTACTCGCTACAGGGTGTACTTTGAGGGTTTTGACTCTGCACACCATTTACATGCATAACAACCTTCATACCACAAGGGGACGGGTAGCAACCGGAAAAGCATGACATGGGACCTTTAACAAATGACCCCCTCAGTGAGACAGGTCAGGTGTGACACACACACACACACACACACACACACACACACACACACACACACACACACACACACACACACACACACACACACACACACACACACACACACACACACACACACACACACACACACACACACACACACACACACACACACACACACACACACACACACACACACACACACACACACACACACACACACACACACACACACACACACACACACACACACACACTTTAATTCATCCTTAGTGTTGCAGTGAGTGCAGGTGACCAGTAGGTGGCAGCAGTCTGTAGACTGAATCCTCCCTGTCTCGATGTGATGTCACTCCCTGAGAGACATAGGATACATTTATTGTGTATTTCATTTCTTTTTGTTTTTCCTGACATTAACTATTATCACCATTAACTATTGGGGAGAGCGAGTTATTAAAACCCCCGACAGGAAGCTATTGAACTCTCCAACAGGAAGTACTTTAAGTATATTTGGATGCCAATACTTTTCTACTTTTATCTGAGTAACCTTTTGAATGCAGGACTATTACTGTAACAGAGTATTCCTCTCTGGTACTTCTACTTTTACTCAAGTACAAGATCTGAGTACTTCTACTTTTACTCAAGTACAAGATCTGAGTACTTCTACTTTTACTCAAGTACAAGATCTGAGTACGTCTACTTTTACTCAAGTACTAGATCTTAGTACTTCTACTCTTCTCAAGTACAAGATTTGAGTACTTCTACTCTTCTCAAGTACAAGATCTGAGTACTTCTACTTTTACTCAAGTACAAGATCTGAGTACTTCTACTTTTACTCAAGTACAAGATCTGAGTACTTCTACTTTTACTCAAGTACTAGATCTGAGTACTTCTACTTTTACTCAAGTACAAGATCTGAGTACTTCTACTTTTACTCAAGTACAAGATCTGAGTACTTCTACTTTTACTCAAGCACAAGATCTGAGTACTTCTACTTTAACTCAAGTACAAGATCTGAGTACTTCTACTTTTACTCAAGTACAAGATCTCAGTACTTCTACTTTTACTCAAGTACAAGATCTGAGTACTTCTACTTGTCTCAAGTACAATATCTGAGTACTTCTACTTTTACTCAAGTGAATTTCATATTCCATTCCTCACACACTTAATGTATATAATATCCTGCTTTATATTTTGCTTACAGTTAATTGGTATTTCAATATGTTTATTTTCAAATGTTTGTATCGCTGTTTTATTTCTATTTTGAGATGTTTTTACATTTTAGAATTGTTTATTTCCACTCTTAATTTCTCTGATGTACGATGCCTTCTTTTTATGCTGCTGCAACGCAAACATGTCCCAAATTGGGATCAATAAAGTAAATCTTTTCTTAAGATCTGAGTACTTCTACTTTTACTCAAGTACACAATCTGAGTACTTCTCCCACCTCTGATTGGTTGTGGCGTTCATTTCTGTCACCAGTTTGTCATGCATTTCTTTATTACAACACAAACTGTGTATTTCTTTGAGCTCCACCCCATCATACAATGTGCCATAATAATAATAATAATACATGGGATTTATAGCGCTTTTCATGAAACTCAAAGTCGCTTTGACGGAGAATTAAGAAAGAAAAGAGACAAATAATAGCCATGATAATTTTAAACGTGTGATTACTGTGATTAACCCGATTGCATGATTCTAATTGAACTGAATGACTCATAACAGAACGGTAATTAACATGTGTGTGTGTGTGTGTGTGTGTGTGTGTGTGTGCGCGTGTGTGCGCGTGTGTGTGCGTGTGTGCGCGTGTGCGCGTGCGTGTGCGTGTGCGTGTGTGTGTACACCAGGGATGTGTTAACACTAATTTTAGATGGTGAGGTGGTTTGTTTCTGCCTAATGGGCTCAGGGTGACATTTGGAAAGGTTGACGTGGCAGGCAGGAGGTCCGAGGGAGAACATTCAACAGCCACACGTTATGGGAACTTCACCACAGCTAGTTTCACATCTCACTCAAGTAAACATCATCCATGAGAGTGACACCTCTTTTGTTCCACAGGAAAAATACAACTAAACTGAAGATGTTCGGAGGGAGATAGAGACGGATAAAAGATTATTTATTTGGCCTCACGCTGAGTTCCCCTGCTGTGTGTGTGTGTGCGTGTGCGTGTGCGTGTGCGTGTGTGTGTGTCATGCATACCTTCACACTTGCTGCTGTCTATGCTCATTAAGCTTCCGTTTACAAAACATAAACAGCCTTGAAGATTGGGCTTGTGCCTCTCCGGATTTTATTTTTAAAATCTCTGAAGCTTTCTTCCACGTCTGTGTCGTAATGTTATCTCCACGCAATGTTGCCAAAGTACACGATGCAGCTGAAAATAGCCCTTATTGTATCACTTCTTACACCTTATGGTAATTCCTTTTCCACTCCAGGCCACTGACCGTACCAGTGCTCTTCCTCTTTACCCTAACATACCTGTTCCTCCATCTTTTAGTGTTTTGTTCTAGTTGGGGAACTTCCTGTTCAGGTGGCATAACACGTTTTCAGATATCTCACTTGAGGGTGCTGTCATTGAGGCTAAGAAATATGTAGAAATATTTCATTTAGCGCTGAAACGATTAGAGTAATAGTCTTGGTTAAAAGCTACTTAATGTTGTTAAAATAGGAAGAAAGTGTCACGAAGGAAATCAGGAACCAAATGCAGAATAAAAGAAGGGAGGCAGCTGTTAAAGTATAAAGAAAAGCGAGCTTCATTTCATTAAAGCTGGTACAAAAACTAAAGAACTGAAGGAGCATGCAAGAGGCGCTTTCACACCGGAGTACTTTCCCCATACTTTTCCCAGAAATAGTTCCGATAGTTCCTGAGATGTTGCGTTCACACCAAACATCTTTTTTTTCGGGAACCTTTCCATCCCTTAGTAGTGCCTGCTAGAGAGCAGGGACTTTCCTGGGGAGAAAAAGGTATTTCTGATTGGCTGGGCGGATTGCAAACCACGCCTCCTAAAACTCTGAAAAGTGTTTGTGAAGCCGCCATTTTATTTCCTCGCATTAGCATTATTAGCATTAGCGCAGAAACGCAGAGAGACTAACTTATGACAACACAAATTAAAACGTGGGATCGGTGGAGATGAGGAGGTGTCGGCGTTCTGGCGATTTACCCGGGGGCTTCGGGTGGCAGTATACGACGTGAAGGTGTTTGCGGCCTGCCAGTAAACCCGAAGAAGAAGAAGAAGAAGAAGAAGAAGAAGAAGAAGAAGAAGAAGAAGAAGAAGAAGAAGAAGAAGAAGAAGAAGAAGAAGAAGAAGAAGAAGAAGAAGAAGAAGAAGAAGAAACGTCAGCGGCTTCATTTCCGTAATATTCCCTCAGGGAACTTATTCCGGTGTGAACGCGATTTACTAGAAAGTTCCAGGGGAAAAGTTCCGGGGACTATTCCTGGGGAAAGTACTCGGTGTGAAAGCGCCTAAAGTAGGACAGTGGAAAAACGAGGATCAAACTGGGAAGACTTGGAGAACACAGGAAGGCAAATGAGGAAACTCCAGACTAAGACGAGGACAGGAAACCAGGAACTACGACAGACTGAAATCACACCAAGGAAACAGATGACGAACTGACAAAGAACACAATGAACGACAGACATGTATACACACACCAGACAATACACAGCTGGAGAGGGCAGCAGGTGAACACAATGAGACAATCACAAAGGTGGGAAACAAAAAGACAGGAAGTAAAACAAGAAAAGACACGGGGAGAAGATGTATTACAAAAATAAATCAGGGAAACTAAGGACAGGACAGAAAATCAAGACAGTCAAGTGAAAAAGCTCCGTTAAGTAAATATATCATAACATATCAAGATTCAAAGGTTTTATTGTCATTTAAGCTACGGTGTAGAAATGACATCTTAGGTCACAGGCTCCTCCAACGATGCAACATAATAAATAAAATACAAATAAAAAATAGTGCAAGAAGGGACAAACATCTAAAATCATAACGATTTGAAGAAGTAGCATCCATAGTTTAAAGTGGACCTGTTATGCTATATTGGAAACATATATTGTTGGGCCATACCTATCCAAAACATGTCTGTGAAGTTTTTTGTTTAAAATACCAGAATACAGAACCCCCATTGTTTTTTTTATCAATATGTTTATTGATTTTCAGCTTACAAAAAATCACATACATAGGACGAAGACATAGAGCCAAAAGCAATACATATATACACAGGACAACTGCTTTACTTTACTTTAAAGAAACAATAACACTAAATTAAATTGGTACATACAACAAGGGCACTAATACATCGGCAACCATCCAGTTTTCCAGCAATAGGACCGTATTTCTACAGAGGATATCAGTCATTTACATTTTAACATATTATAGCTTTATCGCATTATCCTGCCCCAGGTTCAATCAGTCTTTTTGCTTGTAATAAACAGATATCTATAACAACTTGTTCATAACGTTGTCCATCCGGATATAGGCCAAGTAGGAACATTTTTGGTTCTAGCTTTAAGCTGATCACTAAAATATTCTGTACTGTTACCCTAACCTCTTGCCAGAATTCCTTTATTCTTGGACATAACCAGACAATGGAACAGTGTGCCTTTTCCGTCTCCACATCTGGTGCACGTGTCTGGGATATTAGCGTTACATTTATTCAGTTTTTCTGGTTTTTGACGCGTATTACCCGTCTGTGTTTGGGCCGCCTTACAAGCTGTGCTCCACTGTTCCAATGTTAGATCTTCCTGTAAGTCATTTTCCCAGGCATTGAGTCTAGAGCAGTGGTTCCCAACCTGGGGGGCGCCACAGATCGCAGGGGGGGCGCCACAGATCGCAGGGGGGGCGCCAGGCCTCAGATGATTTGAGGCCAAATATCATATTTAGACTTTTTTTTTTTTACATATAATTGTAAGGCAATACATGATTGTCACTAAAAGCCTTGTCTCTACATTACAATAAAATATAAAAAATAATTGACTAATATATTTATATAACAATTCAAGTTAGTATTAAAGGCATAAAAAGACAGAAATGTGTAATTCTTTCTTTAATAGAAATGTTTCTTCTGCCGTAAAGTGTCCAAACCAGGCTAGTTTGGATAAGCGCATGTTTTAAAACAGTCATCGTCCATGCCGGTTTCAGTTGGATTATTTGTCAGTTGCTCCGATCAGATCGGTCTCCTCCATTTTGTAGATTATTTACGACTTTTGAATCCACATGAACACATCGGAAAAATCCGGCTTACTTTGAGCATGAGTTTTAAACAGTTCAATCTCTTTGTGAATTGTTTCCACTTCCGCGCCGTCCTTTAATTTCTTCATTCAGCGGGAATCCAAATGAATTAATCCTGAGTCCAATAACCATCAAAGTCACTCCAACAGTGCTCCTTAATTACGCTTTCATCCTCCTTTAACAACATACTTCACATTCACCCAGTTTGTGACAGTACTTGTAGCATTTTTGAGACTTTTAAACTTTAATTACCGCTGTTGCGAGCCCCCCCCCCCCCCTTGTGTGTGTGTGGGGGGGGGGGGACCCCTGGTCTAGACTTCGAGGATTCTGAGGAGAACGCCAGCAGGAGATCAAAGAGTTCAGATATGATGCCCTTCCCAAAGGGGTTTTTAATTAAAACGTTCTCCAATATGGACAGAGGTGGCGCCAACATGAGTCGGTCCTGGTTCGCTCCTACGTTGCAAATATTTAAAACATTTTTTACGAGGGATATCGTATTTTCTGACAAGTTCCTCAAATGATAAAAATGTCTTTTAACTGTCCCACCCCCTTTTCAGCCCATAGTCTAACACCTCCATCGGCATGGCGCAAAGAGAGTATTTCCCCAGATCGGGCTGAACCAGGAGAAGAAGAAGGTTCCTTCACCAGTCATATTTTTAACTATAGGGTTAGGTGTAGTTTTTTTAAGGTTTTTAGGGTAGTCAGAATATAGATAAGTGGGAAGTGGGAGCTTTAAGGAGCAAGATTAAGACGGACTTTTATTAATCCCCGTGGGGAAATTGTTTCTCTGCATTTGACCCATCCTAGTGTTAGGAGCAGTGCGCTGCCATTTTGAACGGCGCCCGGGGAGCAGTGTGGGGAACGGTGCCTTGCTCAGGGACACCTCGGTAGCACTTGGTCTTGCCAGGACTTGAACTGGTGACCTTCCAGTTGCCAAGCCAAGACCCTATCGACTTCGCCAACACCGCCCAAGACTCAACATCCCTCCACGCCGGAGGCCTCTCCTCTGTGTAGTAAAACATCAATGTTCTCAGCTCAGCTGCCCAGTAGTACCACAACATGTTGGGGAACTGTCATCCTCCTCTATCATACGGCAGGTACAAGAGAGACAAACGGAGCCTGGGGCGTCTGTTATTCCATATAAATTACATTACTAAACATTTTCTTCATTCTAGGAAATAAATCTGGTAGGGTGGCAGGGGGATGTTTTGAAATAAATATAACAGCTTGGGGAGAACATTCATCTTGAGAATATTCTACCCAGAGATCGGAAGGTTTGACCATCTGTCAACTGATTTGGAAATTGACGCTATAGTCGGATTATAGTTAGAGTTCACAATATCTTCCAATTTGGGGACAATCTGAATACCCAAGTAAGTGAAAGTGTTTACTGTTCTAAAATGACCAGCATGTTTGGGTGGGTTAGACCTTTCCTCCGAGTTAAGGAGCATGAAGGAGGATTTTGAATTATTTACTTTGCAACCCGATATATGGCTGAACCCTTTAATCAGATCCATAAGAGTTCAATTGTGATTAAGAAAAGAAGGGGGGATAGATAGAGGACAACCTTGTCTACAGCCCCTACCGATCCTTACCGGCTTTGATATGATAGGTAATTATTTCTTTATACGGGTCGTTGTATAAAAGTTTTACCCAATTACAAAAATTCTCCCCAAAACCAAAGCGGTCAAGAAGTTCAAACCAATAGGACCATTCCACCCCGTCAAAAGCTTTTTCAGCGTCTAATGCCAAGAGAGCCGTATCCGGCGCCCCCTTTGGTCATGGAGAATGTTCAAAACCCGTCTCACATTGTGAAATCCCTGATGGCCAACCATTGTCACCACCCGCTTGGACTACTGCAATGGTGTCCTGTTCGGGCAGCACATCACTCCCACCCTCATCCACCTCCACTGGTTGCCGGTCAAGTCCCGCATATCCTACAAAGTCCTCCTCCTGACCTACAAGTCCCTCCATGCCCTTGCCCCCCAGTACCTATCAGACATCCTCCACCCACATGCCCCACCCCGGAACCTGCGGTCCTCAGACTCTGGCCTGCTCACCACCCCCCGCACCAAACTGAGAACCTTCAGAGCCTTCAGCGTGGCAGCCCCCCCCCTCTGGAACGCTCTCCCTGCGGAGATTCGCAACATCCCCACACTGGACGCCTTCAAAGGACCCTCAAGTCCCATCTGTCTGCCAAGGCTTTCGGCCCCTAATCGATCTGTTGTTTTGTCTGTCTGGCTTTTGTTATGTTTTTTTTGCCCTACTACTTGAAAAGCGACCTTGGGTCCCTTGAAAGGCGCTATATAAATCAAAGCTATTATTATTATTATTATTATGAACCCATTTTGATCCTCTTTTATAATTTCCGGCAGCAGGCCTTCCAGTCTTTTTGCCAAGATCTTACAAATGTGACGACCCCTCCACACCACATGGGGTGCCGTCTGGTTGTGGGTGTGCTTTGTGGGTGTTCACAGGTTCATGGCTGATGAGTCGCACCGGTGGGAGGATACCTGCCTGATGAGCTGCACCTGGAGAAGAAAAGGATATAGGAGGAGCCCAGCCGTTAAGTCGCTCTGTCTCCTCTGGGCACTTGTCCTGTGCCAGCGTCAGGGACCTGTTGCTGGTTCTTATTGCTTGTTTGTTTGTTTGTTTGGTTGTTTGTTTGTTTGGAATAAACGAACATTATATCATACCCCTCGTCTCGCCTCCCCGCTTTATGTTGCAGCCCAGGAGCCGGGTTGTAACACAAAGTATCTTCAAGTCTGAGTTTAGGAGACTTATAGGGCCCATATTTTCGCACTTGTCATTTGATTTCCCATGTTTTGGCAGGAGTGTGATCAGCGCCCCTCTCAGGGTGGGAGGAAGTATTCCATTTTGAATGGATTCAATAAACATTTCAAAAGGGTTGCCTTTAAATTTCGCTTCAAATTTGTATAGACATCAATGGGCAGGCCATCCGGTCCTGCTGCTTTCCCCGATGTCATGCTCTTCACTGCCTCGGAGATCTCCTCCAAAGACACTACATTCTCTAATTTCAAACTTTCCTCATCCGATAATTTGGGAATCGTGAAGCTATCTAAGAATGGACTCTGGAGCCCTCGTCTATTTCAGAGCTGTATAATCTTTCATAATAATCCCTGAAAGCCCCATGTATTGCCACAGGGTCTGCAACGGTCTCCCCCTTGTCGTTATTCAGCACGGTGATAGTTCTTTCAATTTGAAGTTGTTTTATACGCCATGCCAGGACTTTACCTGACTTTTCCCCTTGATCAAAGATGGATTGTTTAAGCTTCAGTAAGTTAGCTGCTGCTTTAGAGGCTGGCATTTCATTATATTGTGCTCTTAATAGTAACAATTATCGGTGTAATTTAGGACAGGGAGTTCTAAAATAGCTGTTTTCCATGGCTTTAATTTTGGACTCTAATAATTGTATTTTTTGTTTGGCTTTTTTAGATTTGGAGCTTGACAAGTTAATAATCTGACCCCTAATATAAGCCTTAAACGCTTCCCACCTGGTACTTGCAGAAGTACCCCCATTGTAGCCATGCCTCATGCTGCTCATACCTCTCTTTTGCAGCCCTGTTAGAGAAACGCAGATTTTGGGTCCTTAGCTTGACAAAAATAAAAAGGGGAGGTGGAGATAATGCCTGATCAGAATTCTACCAGAGATAAAGTTAAATTCTGCTGTGATAAAATGCCATCCTGTTCTAAACCACATCAAGAATTATCTCTGAAACAGTATGGAGTTCAAATGCTTTTTCTCTTGCGGGTTTATCACAAGGTGAGTTCCTTTCTTTATTTCCTGCTTTTTAAACACGTGCTCTTCAGTACAGGTTAGCTCTGAGTGTTAGCGAGGCTTGCTAATGTAAACAAAGACGAGATCACGTCCAAAACACGTCAGGCATTGTTTCTGATAGCAACTTTCTGTGGGTCCGCTGCCGATTTGACGTCAGTTCGGATGGAATCTGTATCCGCTCGTTGTACCCCCGTTTTTAAAAGATTTGGGTACGGAGGAAAAGAGAGAGGGTTTTATTTTCTGATGCTGCGTGAGATCCTCGACACACCGGGGGGGGGGGGACATATTTATGTATAAAATACATTAAAAAAAAGTGCATTTTGCACGATTGGTCCCCTTTAAGTTTAGCTAGCATTGTCATGGAAAACAGATCTTGTAAAGTTGTGATATATATATAGTCCAAATGCCATTTTGAGTCTTCTTCTAAAACCCTTTTTTTGGCAACTCCTAAAATATAATCTCAAAACCCGGAACAGATGCACCTTTGACTCTGGAGCTGAACATATTTTGCACATGAATGCAGCCGAGTCACACCCTTATCTGTGACTGTGCACAAATTCCTCAAGTACATCAAAGAACCTTTGAGGAAGCAAATCTCTCCGAGCCGGAGCCGGGGAGAAATGTGGAATGTGAGCTTTTACACGACTTACCGAGCACGAGTTTCCCTCCATAAATGATGGATATATACGGCCGTCTCTGAAGCAGACAGCCGGCCGGCATCCAACCCTCCATCTCTCACGCTGCCACTCTCCATACATGCATATGCATCACATGTTCATATGGAGGGTGTGACGGACAATCTCATATTCTGCTCAGAGCCGAAACACAAGGTCTCAAAGCAGCTGAGGCAGAACATAAAGCTCTATATGAGGAAGGGAAGAGGGGACACACAAAGGAAAGGAGGAGAGGAGGAAAGGAGGCGGAGAGATGAATTGAAGTGACGGAGCACAAGGTGTTAGATATGGACGCAGCAAAGCCAAGTCACTCAGATCAAAGTCCTCACTTCAGTGGTGTTTCGTGCTGACTCTGGAGCGACGTGTTCTTCACCGTCTTCTACCGTTCAGTTTGTTTTGATAAGGAACAGGAGCCGGTGATCTGCATCTGGATCAGCCTGTAGGTTTGTGTTCAGGAGGCAGAGACCCTCTCCACGTTTAAGAGCAGGTTTAAAGAGGCCCTGTTATGCTTTTACATTTCCTGTAGTGTTGGATATACAAGGTTTCAGTGCATGTAAATGGTCTGCAAGAGCTAAATCCAAAATTCCTGCCAGAGGTAGTTTCTCTCCTAACACTGTTAATCCTATTGGCTAGCGCTCCAACACTTGTGTATGTGATAGGCTAAGGGGCGGGACATCTCTAAGCTGTTTGACCAATCACAACAGAGCCGGCCAGCTGACCAATCAGAGCAGACTGGGCTCTGGTTTCAGACAGAGGGTGAAAAGAGGTGCTGCAGCACAGGCAGTATGAGGAAAATAAAGACCTTTTTGGACATTAAAGCACGGAGACATGTCCCAGTAGAGACACTACATACTGATATGAACCTGAGCATAATATGGCTTCTTTTAGACTTAACTTTTTGACAAAGATTATAGCTCAGGCTTACCGTGCATCAGCCTTTAGTTATGCTGCTAAACGGTGAGACTGTCAGGGGACTTGTTTTTCTGTGTCTCACTTGTCGGTTGCTTTGTTTTTTAATCCACACACACAACTATTCCACGTCTGTCCGTCTTGGGAGAGTGATCCTCCTCCGTTAGGGTTCCCCAAGGTTTCTTTCAATTTACTCCAAATCATTGTTGGGTTTATTTGTAATTGTGTACGATGCAAGGGTCTAAAGGCCCCGACACACCTACCCGATTTTGGGAGTCAGAGGCAGTCGGGCATTTGGTGTGTCCCGCACATGGTCCTGCACCGCCGTTGCTTTACGGCACATTTGCACACCTCCCGCGGTGGTGAAAGACAGTTGGCCAAAGAAATCACTCTGATTGGCTGTTGCCTCTTTTGAATGACGAATACACACGACCGCTGCCTGCTGGTAAGGACAGTTATTGCCACTCGTCGACTGAAGTCTTTACGGTGTGTTTGTAGGCGGGCGGCGCAGGCGACGTAGCGGACGTAAAAGTCGGGACGCCTTCGGTACACGTTCTTTGGTCTCAGGTTGGTGTGTAGCGGCCTTAAGGACAGAGGGTGGGGTACGCTGTACGGGCTGAGACAAAGGTTTAATGAGTGGCATTGGGCTAAATAAATAAAACGTTGATTGAATAACATGGTTATTTCTCTCTTGTACAATAGACACCATTTTGTTGTCTTTATTTCAGCATTGAATCCAATAATTGTCCTGCGTTATGGGCTCCCCCCCCCCACAAGGGGAGATCAGAGAGGATTTGACTATCATTATGATTAGAGCACAAGCTGCTCTAATGGGTGTTCTGTTGGTGCAGCACACAGAGATACACTTTGATCACATGCAAGCTTTGTTCTGTGATCAAAGCCTTTTTCTGAGAGGGGGGGGGGTTCAGTTTAGGACCATAACATCTCCATGCAACACCAGAACCAGGATCTGGGCTCTGACAGCAGCGAAGTGTTTTCTGTGGCCGTTTCTAAATCTCGAGTAAAGCTGCTCCAGAGCCACTATTTCAAGCATCGAGTGCCGCCGAAGGACTGTTCCGATGTCCAGCATACTTGGAATTCTACCGAGCCCGGCCCGGCGTACTTCGTCGCGAGAAATTTCGAGGCTGCACATGTGTAGACTCCGGTCTTAAAATCCCCACAATGCTTTGCGCACGGACCAATTTCCCCAAATCTGTGGCGGAAAATGTAAGGCGGGGCGTTCCACTCTTCCGAATGCCAGGAAGTATTCTTGCCTCGCTTTTGACTCGGAAGACAAGCGTACTCGACATTGAGAAACACCCTCTCACATTCGACCTTTGGAGCAAAAACACTCGTCTAAAAGCTCTGATGGGGTTCGTGGTATTGACATCATCAGCGTCGAGTCACATCCATAAGACAAACGGAACAACTGGAAAGAAAACTCGCCCATAATGCACCGACTATAGGTCTGGGTCTGGCTCTATCACACATGAGGGAAAAAAAACTAAAAAACAACTTTATTCAATGACAGGATTATAAATAATAATAATAAAGGACTATAGATAGATATAGAGGGTGGTTTTTATTCATTACTATTCTTTTTTATTATCTATTTATGTAGCCATTGTTCTTTTTGATCAACCAGTTGTATTATCTCCAGTTATTACACGGCTATGTGAATACTCGATTCTGATTGGTCAAATTGTAGATTTCAGAGGTTGTAAATTCTCAACAGTAGCTTAGATTTATATAGCGCCTTTCATGGGACCCAAGGTCGCTTGACCATAATAATAATGCATTTTATTTATATAGCGCTTTTCACAACTCAAAGACGCTTTACAGTATGAGGGAGGGTAGACAAACGAGGACAGGCAAACAAGTAAGTATAGTAAAAAATAAAAAGGCAGTCAAGAGGAAGTTGATTGAGAGGGGGGGGGGGCTTATGGGTAGACAGAGTTGAAAAGATGTGTTTTGAGGCGGGACTGAAAGACTGTGAGGGACTCAGAGTCACGGAGATTTTGGGGGAGGGAGTTCCAGAGCCTAGGAGCTGCCACTGAGAAGGCTCCGTCCCCAAAGCTGCAGTGTGGATGTGGGAATGGATAGGAGTCCGGCTGCGGTGGATCTGAGGGACCGTGGGGGTTGATAAGGAGTGAGAAGGTGTGTGAGATAAGGGGGTGCCAGATGGTGGGGGTGCCAGATGGTGGGGGTGCCAGATGGTGGAGTGCTTTGTAGGTGAGGACCAGAACTTTGTAGTTGATGCGATGGGAGACAGGAAGCCAGAGGAGGTCTTTGAGGACTGGGGTTATGTGATGCCATGATTTGGTATAATAGACAATAGAGTGCTGCTAAAGAGAAATGACCGTTGCTAAGGAGGATCAATGTGTGCAACCAGCAGTAAAGACGTTGTGTACATTTAGAGTCAGCTGAGGACAACACACATTCGTTTTCATCCGTCAGAAAGCACAGTGATATACATGTTCAATATTATTTTTTATATGTGTGGTGAGCAGGAAACTTTGGCATAATGATTGCTAAACTATCCTCAGTACAGAACAGAGAAAAAGAACAACAGAAGGAAAGAGGTTAAACGTAAGAGCTCTGGACGTCAGATTAATCACCAGAAGAAGACAGACGGGAACACGGAGCATCGTACGGGCTCGGGCAGAGTTTAAAGACTGGTTCATGGACAATAAAATGTAAAACGACATGGACAGTTGTGATGCTTCACGTCTGGGTCATTATACCAGCCTTGCTGCACATCATCCTGGGCAGAACTGTCAGAGGCACAAAATACAAATATGAAACCTGAAAATGAGCATAATTGATATTAGGCTATAAATAAAGATTGATTGATTGATTGATTGCGTCGCCTCACGTGTCCTGCGTCTTGGCCAAGAAGTCGCACTGGAACACACCGCAAAGACTTCAGCCATCGGCCAAGTAGCACGTACGCACTGCGCGAGTGGCAATACCTCTCCTTACCAGCAGGCGGCGGTAGTGTGTATTCGTCATTCAAAAGAGGTAACAACCGGAAGACAGACCGCGTGATACAGAGAGAAGAAGAACAGACCTCGCGATATATACAAACAACAAATAGTGTGTGCGTTCCATTTTCACTCGTCCATCGCAGACTGTTTCACATGCGACTTAAAATCGAAAACATGTTTAGTACGGTACTGGCGTTATCAGCCCTTGGACTGGTGTCTCACTTCCGTTTCGCTTCTCATGCACTGACTCGCTAAGCTGGAGAGCCAATCAGAGTGATTTATTTTGCCGACAGCCTCCGCTCCCGATTCAACATGTTCAATCGGGAGCGGAAGGCGACGGCACAGCCGAAAAGACACGACGGTGCGGGACACCGCAATCCGAGTAGGGCAGCAGGACGCTTATCGACGGCCAGACATCTATCGAAGGCCGAAATGGGCTTTATGTGTCCTGGCCTTAAGGTTTCAGTCAAAGAGCACAGGAAGCGAGGCAGTGCGAGTTTAGCAGAGTTTATTCTTATTCACATTTAAAAGATTCCCATGGCGGCACATTTTTCTACATATACCTGCGAGTGTCCCGCAGACACATCTCATTATCCATGGAATGGGAGAAGAAGAAAACATTAAAAAAAAAATCTCATTACGTGTGTGTGTGTGTGTGTGTGTGTGTGTGTGTGTGTGTGTGTGTGTGTGTGTGTGTGTGTGTGTGTGTGTGTTCCCTCTCTCCCTCCCTCCCCCGTGGCTTGGAGGGATTGTTGCATCTCCACAGAGCCTGCTGTGTTGTTGGGAACATAAATATAAATACCAACATGTTTACGAGAAGGCTTCAACAGAGTCTGTGCGGGACAGATGTCGGGGGAGGGGGGGGAACTGTCACCCACCACCACGGCACGTAAGGCCATCCGGAGACTGGATCCTCTTTTCATTTCTCACTCTCCTTCATTCCATGCACCAGCTGCTCCAGTCATATGTCCAGGAGGTGGAAAAAAAAAAACCTAAAAACGTTAAAAACTGGAAGAAAAAAAAAGAAACCCAACTGTTGTAAACAAATCCCCGTTCAGCACCGCCTTTCACTTCCTGCTCGTAGTCTTCGTCCTCATCCTCAGCAGATGTCTGATGGTTGTGATTAAGTTCAGTCTGGAGGCTGTTACCATCAGAACAAACGGGCCTCAGTCTCCTCCTCGTGTGTGTGTGTGTGTGTCACTGGTACTGGAGGTAGTTCTTGAGCGTCTGCGGCAGAGGGAGGGTGTCGATGTGATGGATGCGCTCTCTGCCCAGAGCCACTCGAGCTACTCGTCTGCACAGGTCCATGAGGGGGAGGGGCTCCGCTGTGGGGGAGAGAGAGAGAGAGAGTCATGGTGAGGGTCCCTCTGTTTTCTAATTTGGGATTTTCCGTTCAGTTGTGTTTACATCGTGTACGAGGGTTTTCAGTCTGTGGCTATAAGTATGGTTTTATTGTCTCATGCTTTTAGATTAGTTTCTTTTTGTCCCATCGGTTTTGTCTAAATGTGCTGTAGAAATAAAATTGGATTGGATATAGCACCTTTCAACACAAGGCAGTTAAAAAGAAAAGATAATAAAATAAACATTAAAAGAAAAAATACATGAATACAAGAGTGTTGCAAGAGAATGGGACGATATTCTGTTTCCATTAAGGAGGCACTGTAGTGTGTTCTATCGGTTTCTGTGCATGTCAATGGTCTGCAAAGCCTCCAGAGGGAGTTTCTCTCCCCCTCCCCTTTTTTCTAAATCTATGCACACAGAAGCTTGTGGGTATCTTTGAGAGTTTTTACTTTAATATTTGAGGAGATTTTGTTTGCTGTAAAGTGTAGTTTATGATATTAGGGGGATTCACAATTGATTCGCGATCCAAAAAGATTCTCGATTCAAAATAGCTCAGGAGTCCGCCCTGCGGGCCCGGCGCCACAAGAGGGCGAAAGGGGGCATTCCCCCCTCACTTTGAGCATCATTCATCCATCAAAAAGTACAATAAATGTCACAATTATTAAATAACTTTAAATAATGATCTTCCCCAATACACGTTACTATGTTTAGATCAGATATGTGGGCAGGCAGTCAAGCAACGTGTAAAAAAGCCTCCACCCCAAGTGAGCTTGTAGTCTTTATGTTGGCGTGTGTGCTAGCTGTAAACACAGTCGGATGGGTGACCAAAACGTCCCCGTTTCCGGGCAGAGTCCCCGTTTTCGGTGGCTGGTACCCGGTTGAAACTCCCGAAAATGTTCCTGTTTTTGAACGTGCGTTAAAAAAAATAGAGCAAGGGGAAATCAAATGTTATATGTCAGTAAAAACAGAGTATCAGTGTTGTGCCTGTTTGTAGCGTTAGCATATTTCTTCTTCTACTACTACTACTTCTTCTTTAATGGCAAATCGCTTCCACTTGGAGCATATATCGCCACCTACTGTTGATTTATTAAATGTTCATATTAAATCCTTGTCCTCAGACCAGTGTTTTTGAGGAACTTGAAGATCAGCTTGTTTACTTCATTTCTTGATTTACTTTCGTATATTGACTTGAAATCCATGTCCTTGATGTTATGTTGTTCCAGTGCAGTTTTCAGAATGAGTCTTTGTCAAATCAAATCAAATTTTATTTCTATAGCACATTTAAAAACGATTTTCGGTCGAGCCAAAGTGCTGCACATGCAGATAATAAATAACACATTACTACCGATGTAAACAGAAGACAATAAATTACAACAGCAAATATAAGAATCAAACACAGGGACGTGTCATGAGTCGTGCTCTGCTATGATTAGAAGGCCAGGGTGAAGAAGTGAGTTTTTAGTTTTGATTTAAAAACCCCAGGGTCTGGGCCGACCTCACATGGAGGGGCAGAGTGTTCCAGAGCCTAGGGCCAGCCGCCGCGAAGGCTCGGTGCCCTCTGGTGTTTAGCCTGGTTTTAGGCACTACCAGCAGCAGCTGGTCAGCAGACCTTAACGCTCTGGCTGGGGTGTAGCGCTGGAGGAGTTCAGCTATAGGTGTGGGTTCACACAGTTTATGGGCTGAACTGTGTGAACCCACAGTGCAGCCCATTTAGTGCTTTAAAAACAAATAAAAGGATTTTAAAATCAATTCGGAACCGAATTGGAAGCCAGTGCAATGAGGCCAGAATTGGGGTGATGTGGTCACGCTTTTTGTGGCCAGTGAGGAGACGTGCCGCTGCGTTCTGCACTAGCTGCAGGCGTTTAATTGAGGCCTGGTCCATACTAGTGTTAATTTCGTTGACTAAAACTATGACGAAATATGTTCGTCAACGACCTTTTTTTCCATGACGAAAACGAGACGATGACGAGACGGCACCGACGGCAGTAAACAATAACTAACGAAATCATCATGCAATATCGTTGACGAAAAGTGACGAGACGAAAATGTAGTTTACTAAATAAAAACTATGACAAAATCTCTCTTTACTTTCGTTGACGAAAAATGAGGAGACGAAATATTATCAAAGATAACGTTACATCTCTGATCGTCAGTTTTTCTCCCAGCAGTTCCATTTCCGGTGCTGCGGCACTGGCAGGGCAGCAGCTGTGTCTGTGCTGCGCGCGGCAGTACATTTGAATTACACCGGGCAGCGGCACATTGTTAACGTGAAAGACTCGGGTCTAACTAACCTTATTTAACAGAAAATAAAATGGCAACAGCAGGGCTTGGGAGCAGTGGTCGCACTCGCGTTAACCGAATACCCCCCGTCAGCGCGAGTGAGTGATACATTGTGCACTCGACGGATAATAATGGATTATGATGGAAATGTTACGATCCTGCCCGTCAAAATGACTGACAACGAAAAAGTCTAAAGCCACCACTGCTTGGGAGAAAGAAACGATGTGATATTTGGGCCCATTTTCGCTAAAATGAGGCGGAGAAAAAAAGCCAATACATTGTTTTATCAGAAGGGAAGCAATGTGGCCATAACACAGCTGGTAAAAACACCACACACCAGATACTCTCTGCAAAGCTGCTTAATCATTCAACCTGTGTTTTTCATCAAATAAGGACAAGATATAATCCTATTTATATATACTAAATGACAAATTATTGGTTTTGGCTAGACCAGTTTGACTGAAATGTTCTATATAATCTGATGACTAAAAAAGACTCAACAGTTTTCATTGACAAAAAGTAGACTAAAATAATTAGTTTTCTTTGACTAAAATAAGACTAAAATGCTCAGACTTTTAGTCGACTAAAACTTGACTAAATAAAAACAGGATGAAGGTGACTAAATATGACTAAAACTAAAAAGAAAATTTAACACAGGACTAAGACTAAAACTAAATTAAAAAATAGCTGACGAAATTAACACTAGTCCATACCCACGTATAGAGCGTTGCAATAATCGAGTCTCGAGGTCACAAAGGCGTTGATAACTCTCTCCAGGTCTTTGAAAGATAAAAAAGACTTGGTTTTGGCCAATACTCTTAATTTAAAAAAGCAGGATTTCACTACGCTGCTGACCTGCTTGTCGAATTTAAAAGTGTTAGTAAAAGTCACTCCAAGATTCATGACCGAGGGGAGGATGTTTGTTTTAAGAGGACCCAGAATGTCAACAGAAGAGGCTGGAGGTTGGGGTCCAAAAAAGATGACTTCAGTCTTGCTCTCGTTGAGGTTAAGAACATTTCTGCTCAGCCAGGACTTCATTTCTGTCAGGCAATCCATCAACTGCTGTAGTGAGTGTTTGTCATTTCCTTTGAGAGGCAGATAAATCTGAACATCGTCAGCGTAGCAGTGGAAGGGAATGTTACGTTTTCTGAGGATTGAACCTAGGGGCAGTATATACAATAAAAAGAGGATGGGGCCCAGGATAGAGCCTTGGGGAACCCCACAAGTAAGAGGCGCCTTTGCAGAGGAGAAGGCACCCAGCTGCACTGTTATAATCCGGGCAGCTAAAAAATACATGTCATTTTTCTCCCCAATTTTCGGCGCCCCCGATGGGTTGATGCGCCCTTAGCATTCGCCTATACTGCCTATGCCAAGGGCCGGCCCTGGTGAAAACAATATGACATCATTAAAAAATAAGACAGACAACTACAGATAGCACCACACATGATGGTTACTTGTTATTATTTAGGGCTGCCTGTATGGATCAGGATTTTGCCAAAGCGAGCCCTTTTACTAGAATAATAATATGTTGTGTATTATATCAACCGTATTGGTACAATGAGCGACATCTAGTGACGGATTTTGGAGCATTGATTTGATTTTTTTCATGGCAGTTAGAGAGACAAACGAGGGGACTTTATTTTTATTTTTAATCTGTGTCTGTCCATTTGGTGTAGTATTTTATCCAATATTACATTTGGTTTATATATTAGTCACTTTCTTATGAAATGCCAGGTTTTAGGCCTTGGTTTGAACATTCAATCCTGAAAATAAAAAATCAACCAGATGAATGTTTCTTTAATCGGCTAGAGGTAAGTAAATATGTATCGGAAGACGAGTTAAGGGATAGAGGAGAAAAGGTTATGGTATAATTACAGAGCCTGTCAATTTATAAATTGAGGAAATCAATGTTAGTCTGTTAACCAAAGTGCAGCCATCTATCAATCAACTATCTACTATCTATTATTAAAGATCAGAGGAAAATAACAGAACGAGAGGGGTGAATCCGGAATAAAAATAAAGAAGCAAAGAGATTGTAGAGCAGTGAGAAGGAAAAAAGCTCGGTGTGTCAATTCATTACATTGCCAGTATTTTTCGTTGTGAAAAAAAAATCGCCCCCTCTGATTTTTCAACAGCCGCCTCAGTAATTTCATCCTGGAGCCGGGCCTGCCGCCCTGTGAGGCATGAAGGGCGGAAAGAGTGAAGAGGATGCTGCATAAAGTCTATGTGCCATGTTAGCGGGACATTACGGAGCTCACGCCATAGAAAAAAAGGAAAACAGCGCTACGGCAAGACTGAAAAATGTGAATCAATTTTTTTGCGCACCCTATATGATATTGGGCCATATAAATAAAAATGGATTCGTAAACCGATTGAACTTAAGTCGAGCAATTACAGACTTGCTTGACTGCATTATGTAAATTGTTTCACAATATAGGCATAATGGTGCGTCACCATCCCACACACTGAAACACCAGCGACATTGGAGGCTTGTGACGCTCAGACGGAGACAGACTTTTAACGGCTGCCTCTTTACGGACGTCCAGATGCTGCACCTGAAAGCACCATCTGTTAGGGCTGAGGTCCTCCTGCTCAGAGTCCACTGACACACTATGTGAAGGACACGAGCAGGGGCACACACACACACACACACACACACACACACACACACACACACACACACACACACACACACACACACACACACACACACACACACACACACACACACACACACACACACACACACACACACACACACACACACACACACACACACACACACACACACACACACACACACACACACACACACACACACACACACACACACACACACACACACACACACACACACACGGCAAGAAAAGTTTGTGGCAGTTTCCATTAACACGACACGTTTGCATAAATATTCAAAAGACATCCATCACATGTCTTTCCGTAGCCTTGAGTTACGATGTATTGATGGAGCCCTGAAAAATAAGGGCAGCACGATTTGAGAGCAAATAACTAAATTGGGTTTATTTGGGAGAAATCATTATTTAATTTGTATTATCATACCTTTGACCTCTTTGTGTCTATTAACCTGATAACATGTTATATGTTGCTGCATGTACAGGTCTGTAAAGTTCTTAAATAATCTGAGCGGAATTTCTTGTTGTGTATTTTTAACTTGTGATGCGTCATTAGCACTTTGAGCCGCATGTGTTGTATGAAAAGTGCTTTATAAATAAAGCTTTATTATTATTTTGACTGACATTGCCTTAGTCACTAGTCCATATTTCGATGTTGATCACTTGGGCAGCCCTCAGGAAGCTGCTATCAACAGTCTGGAGTGGAATACAGCATGATCTTTCCATATTGATGCCGTCCATATTTGGTGTGATAAAAATACATTTTTGGAAGGTGTTAATATTCACAGAAAAACACGTCAATCCCAACAAGCCTCCTCCGAGACTGATGAGCCGTTCGCTCTCCGCAGTCTATTAAAAGTGCCACGCGTTACCACAGACTGAAGCCCCCCCCCCCACCAAACAAACAAATAACAAGCAAATCTGTGACAAGTCTGACGCCTATTCACTGGAGCAAAGCACTGGACACACACACACACACACACACACACACACACACACACACACACACACACACACACACACACACACACACACACACACACACACACACACACACACACACACACACACACACACACACACACACACACACACACACACACACACACACACACACACACACACACACACACACACACACACACACACACACACACACACACACACACACACACACACACACACACACACACACACACACACACACACACACACACACACACACACACACACACACACACACACACACACACACAGCTAAAGAGGAAACCGAAGCTTGTCTGAAGCGAGGCAAAAATCAAATCAAATCTGCAAAGAAATATTCACTTAATGTCTGTGTGAGAATAAGCCTTTTCACTCTGTTTTTAAGCATCTGTTGCTACGGTGTTCTTTAATTGTCCATTAATGTTTTTAAATAGATCAGAACATGTGTTGTACTTTAGTAATGCCAAGTGCCATCGTCTTGTTATTAAGGCGTTTTGCTTTTCGCACCATATCGTGTGATCGTGGCCTTAGGCGCTTTCACACCGAGTACTTTTCCCGGGAATAGTTCCGATAGTTCCTGGGATTTTGCGTTTACACCAAAAAGATCTGGAACCAGGGAACTTTCCTGGGGAGGAAAAGGTTCCAATTTCTGATTGAGTGGGCGAATTGCAAACCACGCCCCGTAAAACACAAAAAGTTTTGTGAAGCCGCCATATTATTTGCTCTCATTAGCATTAGCATTAGCATTAGCCCAGGGCACCAACGGAGAGAGACTAACTTATGGCAACACAAAATAAAACGTGGGAGCGGTGGAGTGATGAGGTTTTACCGGGGACTTCGGGTGGTCCCAGAGTCCGGGGGGCTCCGGGACTACGGGAGGCATTATACGCAGTTAAGTTGTTTGCGGCCTGCCAGTAAACCCAAAGCAGAAGAAGTGACGTCAGCGGCTTCATTTGCGTAATCCTTTCTCAGGGACTTATTCCGGTGTGAACGCGATCGACTGTATAGTTCAGGAATTAAGACTTCCGGGGAAATAAGTTCCGGGAAATATTCCTGGGAAAAGTACTTGGTGTGAAAGCGCCTCTTGAGTCAACAAAAAAAAGCCTTTTGAATGCAACGCTTGTCGAATACAAATGGAGGTGTTTTAGAATCACCTTATAAACCTGCCATTTAAAAAAAATCTCTTGCCATGTGGCTCCTGGTCTTCCTCGCTGTTTTGGAAGAAGATCAAATGTATTGTAAATTGAAATTCAAAATGCAACTTATAAATTGTTGGAAAAGCATCTGATAAATATTTAAAAAAGTGACTTTAAAGTGTTCAACAAGAGACCCGATTCGGTGTTCTGTGTCAGAATCAAAGTTGACATCTGTTCAGGGAAAACCCCCCATGTTCTTCCTTTGTGCTATTATTCGCTGTAGACGGTGAACTTTAGTAGCGCTGAATTCCTCCGCTGCAGTCTGGAGAGAGTGACCTTTGAAGCAGTGGTGAGAAGGAAATAATGAAACCCGCCAGTGAGCAGCAGCAAAGGAACGGAGTACAGCTATCTTAATTTATCTGACTGCCATGTGGATAATGGAAAGCCTTTGTAAGAGCACCTCGGGGACAAGTGGCTGAGTGTGGACTGATTTGTTGCCATATCAGCGTGGCGAGGGCCCAAAGAAGAGGGCGTGTTGAATTAAGTGAATAGACAATGTGCAGCGATGTGTGTTCACAGCTGATAATTCCTCACAGCGTCTCGGGAACACAGCCCTGATTACCCTGCGTCTACAAGTCCATGCTTCAGCACAGAAGCTTACCAGATTAGGAAAGAAAGACTCGTGCACCGGGTTGTACCGACTGTTTATATAATCCACAAAGTTCCTAGGCCTCGAAGTCTGCATGGAAATCCTAATTCAGAAAATGTGAAACAATCTGCATTTTCATTTACGGGCAAAAAACACTGGCATATTCTTCCAGTTGCATAGAGAGGCGAAGTCCCTCCCTTTCCGGGGACCTCCATGGGACCTTATTTCGGAAAAAGTATGTATTGAAGTTGATGGCGAGAGAAAGATTATCTTTCGATCCCGTTTGAATTGTGCCACAAATTACACACATGATGTTTGTCAATTTAAAAGATAATTTTGCAAGTCAAACAAATTAAAATGTGTCGTAAAACTGTGAAGTTACACTTTGTGTGAAACGGCTCAATGAACTACAACTCCCATCTCGCACCACACACCAAGACGGCCGTCACGTTGAAACATTCCACTTCTTTCTGTCAGAATGAGGCGGAAAGTATTAAAAGAGGTGAAAATCACTCCAAGTCTGGGCGCGTTGAGAGCTGTGCATACACACAAGGGGAGTTAGTCGGTTCCTAAGAGCCAGCATGCGGGACCGGGACTCTGGGATTTGTAGTCTTTCTAGTTGCGTATTTTTCCTAGTCTTATATTTCAACAGTTTTACGACAAACTGACTTTTTTGACACGGAAATTATTTTTTAAGATTGACAAACATCATATATGTAATTCGTGGCACAATTCAAACGGGATCTAAATATACGTTTTCTCTCCCGATTGATTTCAATACATAATTTTTCCGAAATAAGCTCCCATGGGGCGGAAGTAGATGGGCGGGACTTCGCCACTCTATTTCAAAGCTGTACTTCTCTTATGGTGCAAAACAATTGATATTAAGCAACCAGTCATGCCAACATTAATTACACTGTAATCTGAGTTTTTCAATTTTAACTGTATTGTAATATTATATTTGAACTGTACTATGTATCATTGTATTGACCTGTACTTAAATCATGTTTTATAATTGTTTGTGTGATAGAGATTATGCAATGTTTTTAGTGTTGGTCGATTGATGCACCTACCTGCAGATGGAAATGAGCTATTAGCTAAAATCTGGTATAGTTCATTTCTTCTCTTTTCTGAGATAAACATATTTGTATGCATAGTTCTTGTTGAAATAAATACAAAAAAAAAACCTTTTGGAAGACCAGGGGCCTGTACTACAAATCTAGTTCAACATATCCTGGATATGTTTTGAGTTAGCCGGTTGACTTAATCCAAAACAAAGCCGCTGTCGCTAAACTGTACTACGACGCTGGTTATCAAGTGGATCGCTCAAGCCAGCCGTGTCCTATCTAGTTAAGTGCGCGTTCACATGAAAGGGGTGGTATCTGGAGCATTCGACCAATCACAAACATGGACAAGCGTACTGACAGCGCAGCGTCATACTTCCTGAATGAAAAGTTAACTATAATATTAGACAAATATGAAGAAGTTAAACTTTAAACATCCATGACTTAAATACTTGATCCAGGATCAAAGCCTTGTTAAAAGCATCTAACAAGTGACGTCATGTAATGTAATTAATGCATTACATGAACAAGAAATGCCTCTAAAGGCTAGAATGCTTGTCAGCAAACACTCATACAGTATGGCAACACATATATACAGTATATGAGGACATCTATGACGTAACTAGACTTGTGTGCTTTGAGTCAGTTTTCATGCAGTTAACGCAAAACTCATCATTTTTACTCCTGACTTTTGGCTCCTAGTAACTTTTGAAGTAGCTTTAAAGCGACACTTTTGCTTTTTAATGAACTGCTGTGTGGTCAAATGTTTGCCGTTGTGAATTTATAAAAGCAACTGATAAATATTTACCAACATAATGTGTTATTGTGTTGCAAGTCAAACGGGGCTTCTTGCTCCAACACTATTGGCCCTGCCCCACAGTGTTGTTCTCCTGAGGGAGGTGATGACACCATGATGCCACATACTTCCTGAAAAAGCGGCCAATCCCTGCTGACTTGAGCTGGTCTCCAAGGTAAAGGTTGCCAGGGGCGACGAGAGGTCCTGTCAGACAGTGGTGATGAGCAGAAAGTGCTCTCAGCTGTCTCTAAAAACACTGCAAAGTGATTTATAGTTAGATGAGAACATGACGTGGTAGGGATAGGACTTGAAGCTATTCTGATTTGACGATTATAATACAAGTTCGGTAACACTTTATATTAAGGTACACACATTCACCATCAACTAGTTGTTAATTAACATGCCTTACTTGCAATACATGAGCACTAATTGGAGCAGGGGTGGGGAACCTTTTTCCTCTTAAGGGCCATTTCAATTTTTTCAACATCCTCCGAGGGCCGTACAAAATATTGACGTCTGCTTAAAAATACTAAAATCACAGCCCATTCATTTGGCCTTTCATTCATGCTGTGCAAAGAAAAAGCAACCTCTCAATCCAGATATCTTACCATGATTCACGCATGCATGCACAGTTGTGGCATGACCACCAAAACAGAAATATATGGACACAAGATGTGTGCAATTTAGTTTCCTATCCATGTGAACATGATTTAGCATAGCTAGCTAACCAGATGCTAATAACAACAAAGTCATTGACTGTATGATCAGTATGACAGATGAACAGATCGCCACTGGGCTTTCACCTAAAGACACAGCCACGCAGAAACTGCGGCATGTGTACGGCTCCTTATGGCTACTGACAATTGTGAAGTCCCGGCCCGGAGCGGCGTTCTGGTGCTCTGCTCTCCGGCAGCTCTAAACCCCTGTCGGACGAGACATATACCACGTGATGACACGTTTGGCTCGTGTTGTGTTCAAGGACCCTGACCTTGGCCAGGAAAAACAGGCACTCGCTTGTTATATATTTTGCGGTCTAGATTTCTTAATTTTTTTTCTTTTTTGCGTGTGTTACCTCGAGGGCCGTATCAAATTGTCTCGCGGGCCGTATACGGCCCGGGGGCCGGAGGTTCCCCACCCCTGAATTAGAGGGTTATTGAGGAAAAACTCTCAACTAATGGCTTGTGGAATACAGTCATGTAGAACAAGGCATTTATAAGTGTTTTATAATGACCAATAAAGAGCCAATATACTGCTAATATGCATGTTATTAACAACTAGTTGATGGTGAATTTGTGTACCTTGTTTTCTTTAAAAAAATCAACACTTTTAAGGAAACAACTGGGCAATCTGCCAATTGTGATTATTATTTGAAATACATGACAAACTATTTAACAATGAAACATATCTAAAAGCTTTGAAGTAATTGTATTTGATAGACTATAGATGACATATTCGAACAAAATGTTTTTGTTCATTAATGATGATTTTTCTTTGAAAATGTCCCTTGTTTATTTTAATTGGGCCATCGGTCAAATGTAATCCCAATGAGTTATTGTTTGCAAATTGTGCAGCCCTAATCTTTGTAAGTGAGAAATGTATCACCATACAAGAGCTTATTCATCAACTTAATACAGACGTCACGGTATCCTTTCTATCAAAGGGAGCTCTAACACTAACTTAAAGGGCACCTATCAAGCTATTTTAAGGCATATATTATGGGTCTCAGATATATACAAATATATAAAAACATGTCATGTAATGTTATTTCCTGCTTTTTAAAAACACAAGTGCTCTCCAGTACAGGTTAGCTCCGAGTGTTAGCGATGCTAATGTAAACAAAGACGAGATTACGTCCAAAACACGTCAGGCATTGTTTCCGATAGCAACTCTCTGTGGGTCCAGCATCCGAAATTACGTCATATCGGACGCAAATCTCGATCAGCTCCGTTGTTCCCCTGTTTTTAAAAGATGTGGGTACGGAGGTCTCTCTATGCAGCCCTTCTAACTTTTATAAATAGAGATTTCAATTCCAGTGAGACATGTCTCTGTGTGAGGTGTCCTCATTCATCGAGTTCATGAAGACCTTGGAGTATTCTTTCTTTCAAAGGGAGCTCTGTCACTAACCTGACATATCATTGCATAACATTTGCATTTTATGATCTTTCGAGTCCATATAATGTTGAATATCGAAACAAAAGGTCCCTCTAGTGTTTTTAAACCATGATTCATTATTTACTTCCTTCAATAACCCTAACCAACCCATCTCGTTACATTCACATTTTAATTTAAAAAAAAATGTGCACGCTGGTATTATGAATGTATTTAGTATGTGGTTCATATTTGTTAAGTAGTATATCGGTCTATAACAGCGCATTATTACTTATTCTGTATGTTTTATAGTGAACTTGATCTTTTGAGGGTTGAAATGCATTTCTTTTTTTTGTGCAATGCTTTGTAAACATACTGCTGTAACAAAACAAGTTCCCAAATAGAGAGGCCAAGTCCCTCCCTTTCCTCCATGGGACCTTATTTTGGAAAAGTATGTATTGAAGTCAATGGAGAGAGAAAGATTATCTTCGATCCCGTTTGAATTGTGCCACGAATTACACACATGAAGTTTGTCAATTGAAAAGATAATTTTGCAAGTCAACAAAATTAAAATGTGTCGTAAAACTGTGAAGTTACACTTGTTTTGTTTGAAACCGCTCAATGAACTACAACTCCCATCTCGCACCACACCAAGACGGCCGTCACGTTGGAACATTTCACTTCTTTCTTTCAGAACGAGGCGGAAAGTATTAAAAGTGGTGGAAATCATTCCAAGTCTGGGCGCGTTGAGAGCTGTGTACACACAAGGGGAGTTAGTCGGTTCCTAAGAGCCAGCATGCGGGACCGGGACTCTGGGATTTGTAGTCTTTCTAGTTGCGTATTTTTCATCGTCTTATATTCCAACAGTTTTACGACAAACTGTGACTTTTTTGACATGGAAATTATTTTTTAAGATTGACAAACATCATGTGTGTAATTCGTGGCACAATTCAAACGGGATCGAAAGATACGTTTTCTCTCTCCATTGACTTCAATGCATTATTTTTCCGAAATAAGGTCCCATGGAGGTCACTGGAAAGGGAGGGACTTCGCCTCTCTATGGAGAAAATGAAGTACATTGAAGCAGCAAAGATGTACAGTACATTTCAAATGTTTAATAATTAATGCTATTAAGCTGGAAGCACTGCAGAGGTGCTTTTCGTCTCCTCCTCCCTCACATCCGTCTCTGCTGCACTCGCTTCTTTCCACTCAAATTCTCGAGTCTTTTTTTGTTATAGCCGGAGTCTACTTCCTGACAGATCCATGGCTCACTAAAGAGGAGACGGGGTGTGGGAAAGTGTGGTTAAGGACGGATGAGCGCCCGATGTAGCGTTTGACTTCAGAGGCCCTCAGGCTGGCAGCACATCCAGCTAACACCGAGACGAGAGGAAGAAGAGGAGTCGCTCAGTCTGCCCTCGTGGAGGTGAGACGGACGCTCACAGTTTCTCTCTCCCTCTCTCTCGCCCACGGCCAAACAAACGTCTGTGTGCACGGCAGATACATCAGCTCACCAATATACACATTTATAGAAATCAGGGGTGTCCAAACCCTTTTCACCGAGAGCCACATACAGACAAATATTCTGTGGGCTGGGCCACTCACTAGAGGGTGAAGTTAGGAGTTAGCAAAATCAATCAAATGTAAGTAGATGCTGCTGCAGCCTCCATGACAGCTTTCCATAGGGTTTCATTTATTTAGTTGGCAGCTCATTCCTTAAAACAGAAGGAATTGCTTATCATAAGAGGAAATAATACATTTATTTTGTAAGCGCTTTTACAGGTGCTCAAAGTCAAACAATCCAACACCAACAATCACACATTAAAAGCTAGATTGAAGAGGTGAGTAATAAGAAGAATAAGAAGGGTATATTCCAAGATTGTTATGTTAATAAGTTATTGGGCATTTTTCTTATCAACTTAGATTTGTTAGAACATATTTTCAACTTGAATTGACAGAAAGTGGGTTTATTAACACATGAATACTACGGTGCAATATATGTTTACAGATATACTTAAGTACAATACAAGCTCAAGTTTCATTTGTGGGCCGCATGCCATTATACTTTTTGAATTTGCTGAGGGCTGATTCAAAATGGCCGCAGTTTGGACACCCCCGATATAAATAGTTATCCATGTAATAAACCGTATTTAATTTAGTCTTAATTTACATTATTTTATATTCTGTTCTTGTACATATCATATTCTATTGACATGTCAGGGTGTATGCAGGAATCCTGAATTCAAATGTAAAACCTTTTTTAAGACCCTTTCCATACATGTTAAGACCTCATCGCCACTTGGAGTTCTAACCGGTTACCTTGGCGACACACTTGACCTCACATTGACTATTTACAGTATTGATTGTCCTTCCTCCTTATCTTCCAACCATTTGCGGTATTTTTGGAACTTTAAGTATTTTTGGATCTTTAAGTATTTTTGGAACTTTTTAAGTATTTTTGGATCTTTAAGTATTTTTTGAACTTTAAGTATATTTGGATCTTTGGACCCTTTCCATACATGTTAAGACCTCATCACCACTTGGAGTTCTAACCGGTTACCTTGGCGACACACTTCACATTGACTATATACAGTATTGATTGTCCTTCCTCCTTATCTTCCAACCATTTGGACTTAGACTTGCATTTCCCCATAACGATGTTGCTTAGCAACCGGCGTAAACGGACCTTCGCACGCTATCAAGCAGTGAGCGTGCGATGTCCTGTTCAGATGACGTCAAATCCAACGGGATGCCATCAATAAACCACAGAATCTCACTACACACCTACGCCATGACTACATTCAGGCAGACTGTAGAACACAACCTCTCTGGACCATTTATATACTTATTGAAAACTAGCTACAAAATGTAACCTTGGAAAATGCCCTTTAATACTTTTTAATAGCCTTAACTTTCGCTAAATTGATTGATCAACTTTTAATACTTTTTAAGACCCCGCGGACCCCCTGCATAGACTGTTTGCACTACTTTTTATTTTGTATTTTATTATATACGTTGCATCGTTGGAGGAGCTCAGGTCAGAAGAATGTCATTGCCATTTCTCCACTGCAGCTTTGTGCACATGACAATATACAACCTTTGAATCTCTCACCAAGAGACCCAGTTATGTCCTACTTAAACACAAAGGTGAGACAGGTCCATCTTTTTTGGCACATGTTCCAATTTCGGTTTATTACTCCTGCGTTTTCTTTCCTTACAAACGATGTACCAAGGTAATGGTGCCGACTCACAGGCACGCTCATCTAATATATTAGCATAAAACTGCTGCTCCGTATGTCCTAGTTTCAAGATGACGGGTGTGTGTGTCTTAGATATACAGCCATTAGGGTGCAGACACATCTCTTCACAGACTGGTCATAGGTGAGAAAAGACCGGGGAGGAATATTTTACAAAGGGACGGACAGAATTAGATTTATTGTAAAATAAAATTGGAGCAGAACAGCAGCGCGGATGCAATAGAGCCAACTGTTGCTCGATAGGAGAAACACAGGTGTCCGTATTGAATCGTCTACTCGGGGTGGAAAAGCAATCGCTCACTGAAACGCTGATTCCTTCCAATGACCATATCTGACTTCCTATTACTAAATGAGATAACGGTAGATAGTGTTGTCACGATACCAACATTTTGGTTTCGATACCAAGTCAAGAATTGCGATTCAGATTATTTTTCTTAAAAAAAGGGAAACAGTCTTAAATGTAATTATTGTGCTTTATTTCACACCAGAACCAGAACACAAACTTTTAAACAATGAGAACAATAAATTAAATAAATGACTAAAATTTGTATTAAAACCAACTTTTTTGTTTTTCGCTTCCGGCGTCTTTTTTGTCAACAAGCCGAGGTGCAGCGGCAGTTGCACGAGAGAGGAGAGGGACTTGGAGCGTGCACGAGAGAGGGGAGGGACTAAGAGCGTGCACGAGAAGAGAGGGACTTAGAGCGTGCACGAGAGAGGGGAGGGACTTAGAGCGTGCACGAGAAGAGAGGGACTTAGAGCGTGCACGAAAGAGGGGAGGGACTTAGAGCGTGCTTGAGAGGGGAGGGACTTAGAGCGTGCTTGAGAGTGGAGGGACTTAGAGCGTGCACGAGAGAGGGGAGGGACTTAGAGCGTGCACGAAAGAGGGACTTAGAGCGTGCACGAGAGGGGAGGGACTTAGAGCATGCACGAAAGAGGGGCGGGACTTAGAGCGTGCTTGAGAGGGGCGGGACTTAGAGCGTGCTTGAGAGGGGCGGGACTTAGAGCGTGCTTGAGAGGGGCGGGACTTAGAGCGTGCTTGAGAGGGGCGGGACTTAGAGCGTGCTTGAGAGGGGCGGGACTTAGAGCGTGCTTGAGAGGGGCGGGACTTAGAGCGTGCTTGAGAGGGGCGGGACTTAGAGCGTGCTTGAGAGGGGCGGGACTTAGAGCGTGCTTGAGAGGGGCGGGACTTAGAGCGTGCTTGAGAGTGGAGGGACTTAGAGCGTGCACGAGAGAGGGGAGGGACTTAGAGCGTGCACGAAAGAGGGACTTAGAGCGTGCACGAAAGAGGGGAGGGACTTAGAGCGTGCTTGAGAGGGGAGGGACTTAGAGCGTGCTTGAGAGGGGAGGGACTTAGAGCGTGCACGAGAGAGGGGAGGGACTTAGAGCGTGCACGAAAGAGGGACTTGGAGCGTGCATGAGAGGGGAGGGACTTAGAGCGTGCACGAAAGAGGGGAGGGACTTAGAGCGTGCTTGAGAGGGGAGGGACTGCAGGCACGGAGCAGAGCGCTGAACACATACGGCTCTTATTAAAACGGCGCTTTCTCACCGCAGTACTTTCCCCCGTCATTCTTAAAGTACCGATACTAACGAAACGGAGGAATCGTAACGTTTTTAACGGCAGGGTATCGCGGTACCTTTCAAGTATCGGTACACCGTGCAACACTAGTGGTAGATATAGGACTTGATGATTAAAATACAAGTTCATTAAAAAAACAATAACACTTTTAAGGAAACAATTGGGCTCAACATCGACCAGTTGTGAATATTATTTTAAATGCATGACAATCTAGTCAGCATAAAACATACATGTAAAAGCTTCGAACAAAGCGTATCGTACAGACTGAAGATTACATTTACTCTTACAAAAACATGTTTGTTTCAATAATGATGCAAAAAGGATAAATCACCTTCTTGATTTGAAGCGCACCGTCAGTCAAAAATAATCCCAATTTGTTGTTGTTTGCAAATTGTGCAGCCCTTATCTTTGTAAGTGAGAAATGTATCACCGTACAAGCGGCTTATTCATCAACTTCACAGACACGTCAGGGTATTCTCTCTTGCAATAGAGCCCTCTATAGGAGATTGGGAACACGGGAGTCCGTATTGAGTCGTCGACGTCTACTCGGGGTGGAAAGCAATTGCTCACTGAAGCGTTGAGTCCTTCCACTGACGATATCTGACTTCCTGTTACTTCGCACCGCTAAGCTAGGGAGTTCCAGACAGAAACCTGGACTGCGGTCAATTTGGCCGACGCTGCTGCTGCTGCTCTCCCACTCAGCTCAGGAAATAGGAGCCAAGCAGACAGGATTGTAACACCTGCATGCATTGATTATAAGGCGTGTAATGATTCTCCAAATACACGGTTTGGTTCAGAACTGGGTTTTTAAGCCACAGTTCAGTTTGTATTTGGAAAGAGAGTATAGAAAAGTAGGGGGAAAACATCTGTGTTGAATATAATGTGGCTCTATAGAGAACCGCAGTGACGCGTCCTAAAACCCGGACGTAAGTTAGTATTTTGACCACGTCCGGTTCCTTCGATAAAAAGCAATGCAATCTCTCCAAAGGGTTTAGGAAAGTAGCTGAACTAAGGTCTGTGGTTGAGACGCGTTGAAGAGACGGATCACGTTTTGTTCTACCACATTAAATCATCAGCAGTGACCCCGCTGGTGATTTCTGAAGAGTGGACGTGTCTGAGAAACGATGGTTGTTACCAAGCGGCTGAACAGGACTACAGAAGTCGTGGAGGTCGTTGTACGTCATTACACCGAACACGTAAACACTCCTCTAAGTTAGTTTCTGTTCTGCTTGAAAGCCAGTCCCTGCCTCCTGCAGACTGTTCAAACGCTTCAACTCGTACCATCTAGAATCTGTAGTTTGAATCTGGATCTGAAGTCGGCGTGACGTTGAAGCAGCGACCCTGCTGTAGCTCCTTTATAGCATAACGTTAGCATTTTGCTTCTGGGGACTAGATTTATGATTAGGAAATGATGAAAGTAGGATAGACATGTGGAGATTATCCGGCTGAACAGAACGTGATCCGTCTCTTCAATGTGTTTCAACCACAGACCTGATTTCAGCTATTTTCATAAACCCTATGGAGAGATCTCTTTGCGTTTTTGACGAAGGAACCGGAAGGACTTTACTTCCTGGTTTTAGGACGCGTCACTGCGGTTCTCTATTGTGTTTTTGGTGTTCCCCCTTTCCTTGATTGCGTTACATTATTATTGTATAACATTTGGAGCAAGTAACCAGTCTGCAAAGGCTAAAAGCCCAAAGTGACTTTCTTTGCTTACTTCTGTTACATAATGACTACATACCACTGGCACTTCTATCGGCTAGCACTCACATTGATAGGCTAAAGGGGCAGGACAACTCCAGGCGGTTGACACAACAACAGAGCCGGCCAGCTAACCAATCAGAGCAGACTGGGCTCTGGTTTCAGACAGAGGGTGAAAAGAGGTGCTGCAGCACAGGCAGTACGAGAGAAATAGAGCTTTTTGAACATTGAAGCTTGGAGACATGTCACAGTAGAGACAAAAACCAAGCCTTGTTGAAATCACTAGTTTCTTTACGAACCATGATCTCTGTCCAGGAAAGGCTGAGTAGGGTCAGAGCATCAAACGGATGAGACTGACAGAAAACAGATGCATCAACAGCTCTGTTCAGACAACAGAGTCCAGACAGACCGAGGCAGACTCTCTGATTGGCCGTCCTGATGGCAGGGCAGCTTAAAGAGACCACCTGGAACTACATGTAACCTCACGAATAATGCACAAAGCAGCAATCGTGATCAGCAGGAATGCTAAAACAACATGGATGTGAGTCTGTTCCTCTCTACAAACCTGCAGGATGTTTGAAATGTAATCAGCTCTCAGCCAATCATATGCGCTGATTGTGGTTTCAGGTCTCTGCTGCTTTTATTTCAATTTCATTTTCCTTAGAGCACATAGTTACTCAAGTAAACTTCATTTAAAGCCGCCTAACACAAAACATGTTCCTTAGTAGGACTCCTCATATAAAGTAAAACTGAATCAAGGCAAGTTTATTATATAGCACCTTTCAACACGAGGCAATTCAAAGTGTTTTACAAAAAATAAGACATTAAGAAAATGGCATTTTAAATCAGTCATTAAGAAGAAAAGATAATAAAATAAACATTAAAAGAAAAAACACATGGATAAAAGTTACAGTGCAGTTTAAGATATGAATAGTTCAATTAAAAGCAGCGAAAAAAGAAAAGTCTTTAGTCTGGATTTAAAAGTAGGCAGAGTTGCAGCGGACCTGCAGGTTTCTAATCAAAACTATTAACACATAAACAAACCAGACAGAAAGGCCTGTCTGGCTCATGACATGTACTTAAGACTGACCCACATCAGGCTCAGTTTTAATACATATAATTCTTTTAATACACAATTTGTGCCAAGGGAAAATATACTTTTGAATGGACAACGAGAGAAATGTAAATGT